>NC_088307.1:1733434-1910530 GCF_032854445.1 Liolophura sinensis
AACTAGAATTCTCTGCGTTTAATTTCAAAGAAATTTTAGGGCCACAGCCATCCTGTAGAACAAAATACACAATATACAAGCTTAGGAAAGGTACTCAAGTAAACGTACCGAAATTCAATTTGCATTCAATGCTTATTTTGCTACATAAATTTTAATGAACAAGAAGGTTAGAGGTACTCACCTCTTGTATAGATGCACAGTGGGAAAGTGTACACCTGTATGCATTGTCAAGTTAGCCTGCTCTTCTCGCTGTACATATGTGATACGATCAAGAGTCGGAGAAATTATATTCTTATTGGTCTCGGTTTCAGTGTGCATGTAGTAGGACCGTCCAGTGTGCACTCTCCAGAAATGTGCTGTCAAGTTCAGATTGTCAACTCTAAAGTCACGTGGATGCTCATGATCAAAAATTCAGGCTTGTTTATAAGCTTTTTTTTGGTATGTATAATTTAAACGTAGTAGTTTAACTCTGCCTATTAGTGTGCGGTCTCCGTGGCTCAGTCAGTTAGCGCGCTAGCGAAGCGTATTGACACAGGAGCCTCTCACCAATGCGATCGCTGCTCAGTGTGGCGGCAACCTGTGGATGCTCGTGGGTTTCCTCAGGGCTCTGCCCGGTTTCCACCCACCATGATGCTGCCCGCCGCCGTGTAAATGAAATATTCTTGAGTCGTATAACAGCAATCAAACGAATAAATTAGTAAATGTCTTGTGGTGTTAAGCATGTATATGTTGTGTATTCTCTCAGTGTTTTCTTTCCTGCCTACAACCTAGGGTTTTACTTTACATACTACTTAAGCTAATAATCAGTTTATTAAACACATATGTTCATTTCTGCTATTCCATCAAATTTCCGCATTGTGTAACCGCTTCGCTGGCGTAGTAACTACAGCGTCCTCTGCGATTTCAGGACACCAGACAACAAACCCAGGTCAGGTCATACCAAACATTTTACACATAGTACTTGTTGCTGCCTTGGTTGACGCTCAGCACTGACAGGTTACAGAAAGCAAACAGAAGTGGTTGGCCAGATGGCAGTGTAATGTCACCGCGTGAGGTGTTTTGTGGCATTATACTTCATTGGCAGGAGGTACTCTCCCTGTCACAACAACACGTGCCCTATGAGCACACTAAATACTCCTCGTCTGAAGAATTGTTAGGTGTGACGTTAAACCCAAGCATACATATATACATACTATACTTGGTATCCTACATGTACTTTTTTTTTGCAATGCATTTATATGCGTAAATATCATGAATATTTATTTTACTTCATGGGCACTTTACACCATACTCTAGATGTATATCGGAGTATCCCTCATTACAGAATTTCCCACCTGAAATTGCAGCTTATTTAATGTACCTGATATTATAATATGTATTATTTTGAAGCACTTTTGGCTTCTCGCTCTTTTGTATAACAGGCTTTAACATGTCTTTTTGGTTTGCTGCACACTTCCAGCCCAAAATTGCTACGTTTTCCTTTTCTTTCGAGGACGAGCTCTGTTGTCTCTAAATTGGCTTTTATAAAGTCCTTGTACAGCTTTTGAACCCTTTGTTTTGGGCACTGATGTCAATCCACATTGTTTCATCGCAGATGTGGCTATTCATTTACAGCATTCAAGGCAACTGCTGTGTGCCTTTTTGTTTTGGGGAATTCATTTGTCGATGGCTCGGTTAACAACCTCGGCCTTGTTTGTACTCAGCAAGTGGCTTGTTTTACTCAGAGCAGATTGTCCAAGGCTAAAAGCTATACGTTGCCTTATTGTATAGCCAGTTTAAGGGCTAGCAACAAGTTCAAAGTTGTTATTCATAAAACACTGTTTTTAATGCAGTTATCCCCCTTAATTCCTGCCCACACGTGTTAATAATAATAATAATAATAATATCTTTATTTATCAAAGGTAGGTCGGTCAATTTACACTGAAACTGTTCTTCCCCAAGGCCTTCACAGAGAAAATAATATGTACGAAACATGTACTTCAGAGTCTAATAAAAAAAATACACGAGTATATATAAAGCAAAATTTGTGTTTGAGTGAGTGCTTGGGTTTTAACGTCGTGCTCAACAATTTTTCAGTCATATGACGACGCAGGAATCCCTAGGGTGTATGTAATGTACCTCCCTGTTGCAGGACGGAATTCCACCGCTCTTTTATCCAGTGCTGCTTAACTGAGACGAAACACCGAAGGCATGTAAGCCGCCAAGCCCGAGCCATTATACTGATACGGGTCAACCAGTAGTTGCACTATCCCCTTCATGCTGAACGCCAAGCGAGGAAGTTACAACTTCCTCTTTTAAAGTCTTTGGTCTGACTCGACCCAGGATTGATCCTGGATCTATCGCTCCCGAAGCGGACGCTCTACCAACTGTGCTATGTGTATTTTGTGACATACATTCATACATACACACTCAACAACACAACCAATGGCTGGCTGGAACCCGACACACATGTACAGAGAACAAACCAAATGAGTGGGAGATGGCCCCTTTCTCATCCCCTGTTTGCTTTGAACAACGCACAACGCAACAGTGTCACAGAGGCCTAGCCTTAAGGAAGGTTTTCTACAATGATAATAATACATCTAAATATAAATAACATCTAGATGGTTGATACAGTGAAAGCACACATGCATCCATGTAAATTTCAGTTGTTGTCTGTAATTTTACGTAGGGCGATTGAAAACGTGAAAGGGAAGGGGCTCCTTTTACCTGTCTATACATGTAAAACTTTTTGTCATGGAATTTGTACTTCCTTTAGGGAGATAGAAATTATGTTGTGTTGATCTGAGAACAATATCGTACAGCTGTTTGTTTGGAGGGAAAAGGTGTTTAATATAGTTTGGACAGAGATTATGTCATGCTTTATAGATGAAAGAATTTTTTAGTTTACCCTTTTATTATAATATATCCACTTTAGTCTTGCAAACAAAGTTTTTTCAGAGTTGTTTCTGGTTTCTTGTAGAACTAGACAAGCAGTTCTTCTCCGTAACTTGACTATCTTTTCTCTAAACAGTTTCCCCAGAACAGCAATAATCGAAGTGAGAAAGAACATACTACTTACAGAAACTATCACTACAGTGACATGTTAGAAGAGCTCTCTTCCTTCGTAGCATCCCTAACAATTTAGAAACCTTTTTGCATCCATTTTTGATTTGTGTTTTTCAGGAAAGACGTTCATCAATACAAATACCAAGCAGTTTAGCATTACTGATTCCTTACAGTTTACTTCCATGAAGCATAACAGAGAAAGGAACATGTTTGATTAACTGCCGCCGTTGCCTGGAGCCTAGTATCACGCATTTAGATTTTTGGGGATTAATGAACATGAGTTTTTTGTAGCGCCAGTCTATAATGCAATCCATATTGCTGTTAACATTGCGCTCAGTGTCAGACATATTGCCTCAGGAGCAGTACACAGTCGTGTCATTAGCAAAGTTGTCAATAGAATTGCCACTGCTCTTTAGAAATAATGGTAGATCATTTATATATAGAATAAAAAGTAGAGGTCACAATATGGAGCCTTGCGGGACTCCGGCCATAATATCCATAGCAATAGACATTTCTCCTCCAGCAACAACCTTTTGTTGTCTGTTATATAGGTAGAACTGGAAGAATGTAAGAGCAATTGAGTGAAATTTGTATACTTTAAGTTTTTAAACTAATATAGCATGATTAACACTATCACATGTCCTCTTGAAGTCTACAAAAAATACAGTTCCAATAACTTCCCCATTATCTATCGCCCTACGCCAGTGTTCAACCATTTTCAGCAATGGAGTGTAAGGAGCAAAAACCAGATTGATTTTCATGCAATAATTTAAAATTTGAGAGTCATATATAGTTATGAACATGTCGTTCAATGATTTTTTTTAAAAAAAGGGTAGGACATATATTGGACGACAGTTTTTAACTTTGGACCCCCTTTGTGAGGAGGGATAACTTTAGCAATTTTCCACGTGTCTGGAAAAGAACTGGTCATAACTTACTTGTTTATTAACATGGTAAAAGATTTTGCAGTAAAAGGGGCAGCTAATGAAAGAAATTTAGCATTGACATTGCCTAGACCACTGGCCTTATCTTTATCAAAGCTTAAAAGGTATTGTAAAACAGAAACATAGGAGATAGTTGGTATGGAGTAAAAGGTATAATGAAGAGCTTTTCTTCGACTTGTTCCTGAAGTCTTTCAAGACTTTGAACAAAACTGACCATGTTTATATTATTAATATCTATCAAATGTTTGGCTACAGTAGAGAAGAAGGTATTGAACATATGGCAAATTTTAGCTGCATCATTTATTGGATTGTCATCCTCATCAGTCATAACAAAATACTGCATGCACAGACAGTGATCTCCCTTGTAACACGGGACGATGGCATCTCTTACGAAAGTCGGGTTTCTAGAGATCAAGTCCTGTGTGTCACCTGGAGTCTGTCAGTAGGCCTCTGTCCACTCACTGTGTCACCTAGATGCAAGGTCGTCCGCAAAGCCAGTTTCCTGTCTTTCTTTTCCTCCGTTGTCCTTCTGGGGAACACATCGTCACTAAACGCCATCGCTTTCACTTTGCTGCGACTGTTTTCCAAGTGGTGTGTCCAGCTGATGCACGTATTCAGTTGTCGTAACGCCGGCAGCACATTGATCTATAGCTACTGCGCAAAGGTTAATAGAATCAGGTGGTGGTAAATGTTTCATGGTGTCGCTGATTTCCTGTAAATCCTGTAGTATCTGTAGGCCTACCATCGATGCCTCGGTGTGTTTGATTAGACTGTCTCAAACTACATGGCTTGCTATGTGCAATGAGCCAACAGACGGCACGCAGCGTGTTCGGTAACTGACCCATTGCCATGCCTAGTGTGGATCATGCCAAACTGCAGACGCTTTCATCCTCTTTGCCTGGATTTTTAGAAGAGAAGCCGCACTCAGCAAAGAAAAACCCATCTGTGTTGCTTTGCTGCCACTGATTGAATAGGTTTTTTTTCCTTTCCTAAACCTTGACACCTGTCTCTTTCTCTGTCCTTTGGCCATGACAAACGCCGTGTTTCTCAAAAAGTACAAAAATCTATCTAATGTGAGCTTCACTGAATAATTTTATTCTGGCAGGCATGTCCTGTTTCGGGGTTTATGTAGGCCTTACACCAAAAGCACTTATCTGTTATGTAACCCAGACAGGCTGCTATCAGAACTTACTACTTTATACACCACCTTTTTTTTCTTTTACACCGGTTGACAGTTAAACTTTTATAGTTAAAACCTCAAGTTTTCCTTGTGCTGATGCAGTATAAGATTCCGCCAAATCAGTCAGTTCAACCACAAAATTAAGGTTCAGTCTTACAACAAATCACAGGAATCTGTGAAGATGTCAAAGTGACGCGTCAATAGCCATGGTTGTCTGTAGCACCCGTCACACTATACAGACTAGCCTCAATTCACCAATTAATTTCATACACAAATATCTATACATATTTGTTTCAATATTGAACATGCCGAAAAACTAAGAAACCAGGGGGCAAAACGAAAATTGAAATGGACATGGACATATAAGTTTTTACAATGATGTATACTTTATACTTGCGATTTTCAATTTAACCTCAGCTGATTTGTGAGTCTGTGAAAATTCAGTTTTGAGACCAAAATTACCGAGATACAAGGAAAGTGATTATAAACAAGTAAGTGAGCACGCTTACCTCCCCCTGAATCTCCATTTCCGGAGTTCGTTTGACAGGCGGAAAGATTATACTCTGTTTTTAGGGGTTGTTTTTTATGTTTCCTGGGAATGTCTTTTTCGTCTTAAGCTGAACCCACTGATGTATTGGCCAGTATGCATGTAGAGTAAAGATATAAATGTCACGTGTATTTGAATCGCAAACGTTTTAAGTGAGAGGAAGGTAAATATTCTGTCAGCAACAACAACAACAACAACATTCAGTGGCAATGTACTTTCTTTCTTATTATACTGCAATCTGATAGAAATGCACCCCTGTGAGATACGTCCGGCTGATCATGGCGAAGCATTGTGTTGACATCAGGCCTTCCGCATATTAGCAATAATGGAAGTGCATATGTAAACTGTTTTCCAAATCCAAGAATTTTGTTATAATAATCATGAAGTGCTGTAGTCGCAGTTTCGAGCCGCCATTCGGCGCGGCAGATTTAGTCCAACAGTTTTCGGTCAAGCTATGGTGGTTAATGTACATACCAGACTTGATTTTAGGGTCATGAATAAAGAGACATGGGTTAACAATATTTTTGTATACAAGCTGCGCTTGCGAATTATTTGTGCGCATTACGTTATTTACGCCTGCGACATTTGATGTGTCGTACTTGGCAAGAGAATGTTTATTCTTAGCACTCCCATTTCCTCCTTTTCCAAACCTGGCCATCGTCATGTAAGTGAAAAACTCATGAACACAGTGTTAACCACGTGAAATAAACCAATAATTTAAAAGGCACATTAAGTTGCCTTCATTGATTGACTTTCAATATATTGACCTACATATCCTGAAAATAAAAACACAAACACATACCATATATCATGGAGACAGACATTGAGACAAGCGTGAACTTAAAACAGTTTTGTGGAGTGCAGCATCCAAATGTATCACAAGTTGAAATAATGCATGGGAAATATACCATGTCACTGATTTATCAAATGTATAAATTGAATATCAAAGATTAATGTTACATAGCGTTATCTGTTCACTGGGACAGGCGCCATCATCTGAATTTATTTCCATATCAAACAACTTGAAACATGTTGAATGTAACATCCTTCTGGGTATTGAATCTGAAATTCATTTTTTTCTGACAAGAACATTGTTGAATATATTTGCAACAACACCAACAGATTTTACAGTCACGGATATCTGAAGATGAATAACTACTACACGTGCGAGTACGCCCTTCTGTTGAATGACTATTTAACGAAAACATTAGTTTTCATTTTTTATCACCTTGGTAAATTCAGGTTCATTTGGGTTATTTGATCAACTAGAAGTGCTCCACAAAGTGAGAGAGTAACCCTACCTACCAGCATGTGCACATCGCACACCATCGATTAGTGTGACGTGAAATGGGGGCCGTTTGTTGTTGTGTGAATTACAGATTATCACCATTTAAAATTTGGTCAATGGACCCTCTTTTTCAGAGATTGTAACTTAAAACATTAAATTCATTTTTCTGAATACAGCTTAGCTAAGTTAAGGTCTGTGTTTAGCTATAAGGTAATGGTATAAAATTTCAGTAAGTCTTCTTGAATGCCATCCTGCATCATTGGTCTGACCAGTCTATTTAAATACATGTGTGTAGAATGTCAGTTTTTGTGCCAGTCTGTTTATGGGAGTGTTAGAGTACATGTCATTTCACAACTTTAAAACACAGTAGAAGATCCGAGTAAAGTCCTTTGCGCTTTCTGTTTATGCCCACACTATTTAGATTTGGGTTTGGAATGGTTCAAGTTTAAATGGAGCAAAACTATGGTGCGGTGAAGGTGACAGTCAGTGATAAATAATTTGTTTTTTATGATGAATACAGCATGTTTCACACTGAACCCAGGTGATGTTCTTTTAGTGACAGATATGGATAGCGAGTTCCAGGAACTTCTCTCTCCTGGATATGATTTTTCTGCCGGCAAATCAATCAAATGGTGATAACAATGAGAAACTCTTTGGACTTTTTTTTCACTACCTTGTGACTTTCAGCGTTACGCTCATTAACTGACTTGTCCTCTCCCAGACGCAAACTGTTACGAACAGTTCTATTTTCTCTTTGTGTTTCAGGTACTCCCTCATCGGCTTCGCCATGGCGATGATGGATAATGCAGAGTTCCTGATATCGCATATTCGTAACTCGTACATCACCAGCGATGACACAGGAATGTGTGAGACGATTATAGAGAGTGAGGAAAACGAGAAACAGCAAGGCGAGAAACGGCCAATTTCATGGCATGCACCCAGGTAACGAGTGGAAGTCCAGGTTCTGAAATTACATAAATTTAAATGTGCCTGCTTCAGAACTGTCCTGCTACAGCAAGACTTGGTGTAAGAACTGTCTTGCTACAGCAAGACTTGATGTAAAAACTGTCCTGTTACAGCAAGACTTGGTGTAAGAACTGTCTTGCTACAGCAAGACTTGGTGTAAGAACTGTCCTGCTACAGCAAGACTTGCTGTAAAAACTTTCCTGCTTGCTGTAAAAACTGTCCTGCTACAGCCAGACTTGCTGTAAAAACTGTCCTGCTACAGCCAGACTTGCTGTAAAAACTGTCCTGCTACAGCCAGACTTGCTGTAAAAACTGAAACATGCTTGATTGCAATGTTAAAACCCTAGGAATGATTCCACAAAGCATGTTATCACTTACATAAATGTAAACATTTGAAATCTGGAATTCAAACGTATATTTTAAATATATGCATGTAACCATCCCGGTTGGAAGGACATGTACATGTAGTTGGGCTCTACCATGCATCAAAATATGCATGTGAATTTCAGATGTTTAAAGTGTGGAATAAAGTGCCATTGCTTTGTGATAAAATAAAACTGGTGTCAAGATTTAAGCCTGTCCTAAAATGTAATGCGCATTGAAAGAAACTCATTCGAAGCAGCAATCAAACCTTTGTTTTTTATAGTTTTTTTATTTTTAATACTTTGACACTGTATTGAACTTCAGTCAAGTAAGTCATGAAATCAGTTGTTGTTATTTGTTGTTGTTGTTGTCTTTGTTTCAGTGGTCAGTTGGACTCGAGCTTCAGTGATAGTGGTTTTGAGCACTCTGACAGTGAGCTGTCACATTCCTACGATATCTTCCCAGATATGGATTATGGTAGGTAGACGAAAGCCTGATAAAACTGATAAAGCACGCCATCATGGTTGATTAAATACAACACCAACCCTGTTTACCAGACTTGTTTGTAGTTGCTGTTTTCCTAAATTGGTTCTCAGTGTTAAGGAAGAAGTAAATGGGCTGGTGACCCAGGAATTAGCGCACTGTGAGTAGATGCTGTCGTTTCTGGTGCCTTTGGCATGATACTTCGTTGAATCAGCGTTTACACAGAAGTGCATGGACTGGTCACCCAGGCATTAATATACTGTGTTTGGATGATGTCAGATCAGGTGTCTTTGGCATGATAATTGAGTGAGGCAGTATTTAAACAGAAGTGCATGGACTGGTCACCCAGGAATTAGCATGATGTCAGGTTTTTGTCTTTGGCATGATGCTTCACTGAATCCGCATTTATTAAGATGTGCATGACCTGGTCTTACTGAATTCATTACATATACTGTATGAGGTATGGATGGATGTTATGTGTGTGGGGGATCTCCATGGCTCAGTTGGTTAGCGCACTAGCACAACGTAATGACCGAGCAGCCTCTCACCAATGCGGTCGCTGTGAGTTCAAGTCCAGCTTATGCTGGCTTCCTCTCCAGCCGTAAATGGGAAGGTCTGCCAGCAACCTGCAGATGGTCGTGGGTTTCCCCCGGGCTCTGCCCGGTTTCTACCCACCATAATGCTGGCCGCCATCATATAAGTGAAATATTTTTGAGTACGGCGTAAAACACCAATCAAATAAATAAATAAATAAATGTTATGTGTGGTACATGTACTAGGCAATTCAGGGGAAGTTAGTAAGGGGCTTGAGGCTTCTCGTACAACACTGTCTGTTGTCACAATCTTACCTATGGGCATGACATTGATATGGCAGATATATTACCAATGTACCATTTTTAACCTCAAATCTCATGATATGGCCACGATATGGCTGGAAAACTGCCGATGTGGCGTTAAGCCATAATCATTTATTTAAACCTCAATCATTCATTCATTCACTGGGGAAGCCTTCTCAGGCATGAATTAAGTTGGAATTTGTGGGTGAGAGAAGCCATGTGAGTATATAGTGGTTGGCTTAAGGAAGAGTTTGAGGCTGTCTGTTTTATCTCTTTCTTTATGTCAGACTCACAGATATTGCATATGTATTTATGCGCTGTGACTTAAGTTAAGATACATCCATTCATTTATTTATTTATGAAATGTTTCTTCCAATTTGGCAAAGGCCCAGAGAACTGAAGAGTACAGTGTGAAACTATGAAATCAACAAATCATTCTGTCTAACAGCACACCTGGTGATTGTTTTGACAGGCGCTCATCGACGTCGTTCTAACACGGCTCAGCGGTTAGAGAGGATGAAGAAGGAGAAGCGGAACCAGGTCAAGGTCAAACACATTACTTGGAAAGAACTGCCTGTAGAGTTTAATGGTAGGTTCTTCTGTACTGTCTCCTTACTAGAACATCAGGAGGAATGAACTGCCTGTAGAGTGTAATGGTAGGTTCTTCTGTACTGTCACCTTACTAGAACATCACGAGGAATGAACTGCCTGTAGAGTGTAATGCTAGGTTCTTCTGTCCTGTCTCCTTACTAGAACATCACGAGGAATGAACTGCCTGTAGAGTGTAATGCTAGGTTCTTCTGTCCTGTCTGCGAAGTAGAACATCACCTGAAAGAAACGACTGACAAAGTTTAATGGTAGGTTCTTCTGTACTGCCTGCAAACTAGAACATCACCTGGAAGGAACAGCCTGTAGAGCTTAATTGTAGGTTCTTCTGTACTGTCTGCAATTTAGAACATCACCTGGAAGGAACTGCCTGCAGAATTTAATGGTAGGTTCTTCTGTACTGCCTGCAAACTAGAACATCACCTGGAAGGAACTGCCTGTAGAGTTTAATGGTAGGTTCTTTTGTACTGTCTGCAAGCTAAAACATCACCTGGAAGGAACTGCCTGCAGAATTTAATGGTAGGTTCTTTTGTACTGCCTGCAAACTAGAACGTCAGTGGGAAGGAACTGCCTGTAGAGTTTAATTTTAGCTTCTTCTGCACTATCTCCTTACTACAACATCACCTGGAAGGAACTATTTCATAAGATAACTTACCTTATCTACTGAACAACATAGTCATATCTTCATTTTTCAAAAATAATTGGGAGAGAAGTGTAACTCTTTGCTTTCAACACTACAAATATCTGTCCTAGAAATTGGAAGAAATTGGTAGTTATCTCCTCCATGTCAATCTGACATGGAGTTTAGTATGTCTCCACGTGCTGCAGCTCCAGTGCTTCTGATTCACTGATGCAGAAATTCTATGTTATTATGTTTTGAAACAATGCTGTACCTATTTTAAGAAAGTTTACCCAGCTTTCCCAGGGAGTAAGTCCATGCTCTGTTTTGTGCCTTTTTTTTTGTATATACGTGTAACTTTTGGATACTCTTACTTTACAAAAGAGAAAAGAAAATTAAATGAACTTGTTTCAAATGTATCTACCAACACAGAAGTGATCTATCTTGAGCTCTTATATAAGTAAATGTCTAGTAATAAATGTATATCAATTAATATTATGTGAAATAGAAAACAACAGTTTCTATCATTTAACTGTCTTTTTTGATCCTGCTTGGATATAGCCACAGATAAAGCTCATCTCTTTGAGAAAGTGGAGGTGCCGGCAGCTCCCTCTAGTGGGCAAGAGACACGAAAGAAGAAGTCCGCTCTTACCGATCAGCTGGAAAATTTCAGCAGCTCATCAGAAAATCCCTTCATGGAATATGCAAAGTTTGACGGCAGGGTGAGTCTGACACTTCATAGTATCAAGGTATTACTGTGACATGGATCAGGGGTAAAGCATGGGCTCATTATGAGCCTCAGGCAGTGGGCCAATGAAGTTGCACACTCACACTGCTTCAGCTGAAGCTCTGTCAGGTTTGTCAGGGTACATGTAGGTGTGGTGTATCTGATGGCAGGATGATTTTGTCAGGGTACATGTGTGTGGGGTGTATTTGATGGCAGGGTAATTTTGTCAGGGTACATGTGTGTGGGGTGTATCTGATGGCAGGATGATTTTGTCAGGGTACATGTATGTGTGGTGTATTTGATGGCAAGGTAATTTTATCAGGGTACATGTGGGTGTGGTGTATCTGATGGCAGGATGATTTTGTCAGGGTACATGTAGGTGTGGTGTATCTGATGGCAAGGTAATTTTGTCAGGGTACATGTATGTGTGGTGTATCTGATGGCAGGGTAATTTTGTCAGGGTACATGTAGGTGTGGTGTATCTGATGGCAGGGTAATTTTGTCAGGGTACATGTAGGTGTGGTGTATCTGATGGCAGGATAATTTTGTCAGGGTACATGTATGTGTGGTGTATCTGATGGCAAGGTAATTTTGTCAGGGTGTATGTGATGGCAGGGTAATTTTGTCAGGGTAATGTGTGTGTGGTGTATGTGATGGCAGGGTAATTTTGTCAGGGTACATGTATGTGTGGTGTATGTGATGGCAAGGTAATTTTGTCAGGGTACATGTATGTGTGGTGTATCTGATGGCAGGGTAATTTTGTCAGGGTGTATGTGATGGCAGGGTAATTTTGTCAGGGTACATGTGTGTGTGGTGTATGTGATGGCAGGGTAATTTTGTCAGGGTACATGTGTGTGTGGTGTATCTGATGGCAGGGTAATTTTGTCTGAGTACATGTATTTGTGGTGTATTTGATGGCAAGGTAATTTTGTCAGGGTACATGTATGTGTGGTGTATCTGATGGCAGGGTAATTTTGTCAGGGTGTATGTGATGGAAGGGTAATTTTGTCAGGGTACATGTAGGTGTGGTGTATCTGATGGCAGGGTAATTTTGTCAGGGTACATGTAGGAGTGGTGTATCTGATGGCAGGGTAATTTTGTCAGGGTACATGTATGTGTGGTGTATCTGATGGCAAGGTAATTTTGTCAGGGTACATGTAGGTGTGGTGTATCTGATGGCAGGGTAATTTTGTCAGGGTACATGTAGGTGTGGTGTATCTGATGGCAAGGTAATTTTGTCAGGGTACATGTATGTGTGGTGTATCTGATGGCAGGGTAATTTTGTTAGGGTGTATGTGATGGCAGGGTAATTTTGTCAGGGTACATTTGTGTGTGGTGTATGTGATGGCAGGGTAATTTTGTCAGGGTACATGTGTGTGTGGTGTATCTGATGGCAAGGTAATTTTGTCAGGGTACATGTAGGTGTGGTGTATCTGATGGCAGGATAATTTTGTCAGGGTACATGTATGTGTGGTGTATCTGATGGCAGGGTAATTTTGTTAGGGTGTATGTGATGGCAGGGTAATTTTGTCAGGGTACATGTGTGTGTGGTGTATCTGATGGCAGGGTAATTTTGTCAGGGTACATGTATGTGTGGTGTATCTGATGGCAGGATAATTTTGTCAGGGTACATGTATGTGTGGTGTATCTGATGGCAAGGTAATTTTGTCAGGGTACATGTATGTGTGGTGTATCTGATGGCAGGGTAATTTTGTCAGGGTACATGTAGGTGTGGTGTATCTGATGGCAGGGTAATTTTGTCAGGGTACATGTAGGAGTGGTGTATCTGATGGCAGGGTAATTTTGTCAGGGTACATGTATGTGTGGTGTATCTGATGGCAGGGTAATTTTGTCAGGGTACATGTAGGTGTGGTGTATCTGATGGCAGGGTAATTTTGTCAGGGTACATGTAGGTGTGGTGTATCTGATGGCAAGGTAATTTTGTCAGGGTGTATGTGATGGAAGGGTAATTTTGTCAGGGTACATGTATTTGTGGTGTATCTGATGGTATCTGATATTTTTTGATGGTAGAGTAAATGACAGAATTCACCATTTCAGTACTTGCATTCATGTATCTCCTACAGACGGGCTAAGTTGGATATTGAGATGATTGTGACATTTTTTCATAGTAAGGTAACAAATGGTATCAGTGCCACACTGTTTACTGTATATCCTACAGACAGGCTAAGTTGGATGGCGAGGCGATTGTGACATTTTGTGATAGTAATGTAACAAATGATATCAGTGCCACACTGTTTACTGTTCGATAGGCACATATGGCTGGTGTGAAGAAAATAGAGATATTTCTGACAATGGCGCCTCCTCGAGATCGCCCCTACCCAATGACCGTTGCTGTGGTGTCAACTGCCAAAGTGCACGATCTGGTGGGGTTAATTTGCTGGCAGTACACCTCAGAGGGGAGAGAACCCAAGCTTTTGTGAGTACAATTACCACACTCCAAACAGGGTTAACCCCCTTTGTATTTAGATGTCTATGGTCAGGATTTGATTAATTTGTCATCCTATATAAAGGTTACATCTTTAATAAAGTAGACACAGCAATAGTTGTTGACTGTAATATAGAGAGGCTGCGTTTGACATCCTCACCCTCAGTCAGCTACATCTGTGTACTGGTATAGCCACCGGACTTCAATATGGCTGCCAGAAGTAGGTCATGACATCCCTCCAGGGTTACATCCAGGGCTTTTCTGGATGCGTAATTGACGCCTTAAAAAATCAGAGGAATAATTTTTTGAAAAAACCAAAAGCACCTTTTTTCAAACAATCAAAGAAAGTAATCAAAACTTAAACGTGAGGGCTTTATCTGTCATCTTTGTAAATCACAGAGTTGCCATTTCTCACCAACGGAGGGGAGGTAACTCCATAATAACAAGAAGCTTTGTCCACCTATTGTACAGATATGTAAAAAAGCTGAAAGAAGACAATAATTGCATGCTAGATTCGTTGGTTAAAAAAATTCAGTCTACAAAGCGAGATGAAACACCAGATACCGATCCAGAAGAAACAGTGGCCGGCCGAAGTGCAGACTTTTCCAATGAGAATCCTACAGAAACCACTAGACTACCGAGTTTATGATTGCCTATAACAGGCGGTTATGCCTGACCTTCTGCCCTATATGTGTACCTGTATCGCTTGTTGTTGCTCTGCAGTAATATTGTTGATTGTTATGGCCTCCAAATCACCAAGGATGATGAGGATCCTTCATAAATTCAGTGTGTTCAAGCCCTGTATGTGTACCTGACCTTCTGCCCTATTTGTGTGCCTGACCTCCTGCCCTATATGCGTGCCTGACCTTCTGCCCTATATGCGTGCCTGACCTTCTGCCGTATAAGTGTGCCCGACCTTTTGCCCTATATGTGTGCCCGACCTTTTGCCCTATGTGTGAGCCTGACCTTCTGTATTGCTTGTTGTTGCTCTGCCATAATAATTTCAATTGTTATGGCCTCCAAATTGCCAAGGATGATTAGGATCCTTTGTAAATTCAATGTGTTCAAGCCCTGTATGTGTGTCTGACCTTCTGCCCTATATGTGTACCTGACCTTCTGCCCTATATGTGTACCTGACCTTCTGCTTTGTATGTGTGCCTGATCTTCTGGATTGCTTGTTGTTGTTCTGCAGTAATATTGTCGATTGTTATGGCCTCCAAATTGTCAAGGATGACAAGGACCCTTTGTAAATTCCAGTGTGTTTAAGCCCTGTATGTGTGCCTGACCTTCTGCCGTATGTGTGTGCCTGACCTTCTGCCCTATATGTGTACCTGACCTTCTGTATTGCTTGTTGTTGTTCTGCAGTAATAATGTTGATTGTTATGGCCTACACATTGCTGAGGATGATGGAGAAGTAGACATGGACTTCCCGAGCCTAGACAGCAAAGAGCCTGCCTCAAAGTTTGGCTTCGGGAAACTCGCTTTGGTGGAGAAGGCCCCGCCCCTGAGATCTCCAAGCTCCGCCTCTCTAGTGGTCACCATGTAAGTACAGTGGAGTGTGTTGTAGCTTAGCAGGGGGGCACGTTGTGGCTGGGTTGTTGAGGGCACTTGAGGTTGTGGTTAAGGCAGTTGAAGTACGGCTTAGGACAGGGAATTTGCAGATACCTCCATTCTAAATACTAGTGCCTCTGTGGCCGAGGGGGCTAGCACGCCAACATGGCGCTATGATCCAGAAGCCCCTAACCAATGCCATCGCTGTGAGTTCAAGCCCAGCTCATGCTGGTTTCCTCTCTGGCCATACACCAGAAGTGCTGCCAGCAACCTGCAGATGGTCGTGGGTTTGTTGGGGCTCTGCCCAATTTCCTCACACCATAATCCTGGCTGCCATCGTATAAGTAAAATATTCTTCAGTATGGCATACAACACCAATCAAATAAATAAATAAATCACTAGTGGACGTTTATTGAAAATAAGCCATAGACGATGCTCATGTGGGCCAGAGGACCATTTGTCTTCTACCAGTATGGCATACATACTTGTATAAAGTTTTGTTTGTCAGTAATTTTGTCAAAGGTCAGCGGTTGGCACCTCGTGTCTCTCCACCTTTAAAACTGGCAGGGGCTGTATATATGAAAATTTCTAGGTGTAGCCTTACACAACTGTCAGTTAAAATACTGAATGAACGATGGAATGAAATTGGCTCTTCCCAGAAGTCGTCTATAACAATACATGAACATTGAACCAGTACAAACAGTATACACAATTCTATCTTTTAAAAACATGAAAACAGTCAAGAGCACTTCACTACATATATCACCTTATATCAATTTACTGGTTGAAATAATTTTTCAAATAACGTGACTTGAAAGCAGAAAGTGAAAAGTGCTATTTTGGTTAGACATTCTAATCTGTTCCATGCATGACAGCCCACTACTGTAAAACCATTTTTAAAATAGTTAAGAGTTATGCTTATCAATATGTAGATTGTTAGCAGTAGATGAAAGAAACAGTTCCCCATACTGAACTACAGTAATGAAAATGTGGCCAAATATGGCTATGAAAAAGGTTTTTTGTGTCTTCAAATTCAGATAAATCTTGTTTTGCCTTGAAATTCCAAGAACTTTCAAAAGTTTTTTTTACATATGAAACTTGTTCAGTTGAAGAGTCTTCAATTTTTATGTTTAAGGCATTGTTTTTTACACTTCTGAGACACTGTTGAGAACTTATTAACATAAATTTTGTTTTATCTGGATTTAAATACATTTCACTTTCATAACATCCCTCAGTAACAGCTTTGAGGGTTTCGTGCAGAATGTCTCAGTCTTAGCTTAGCAATCCAGAGGTTCAGTTCAGTCTATGGGGTGCTGATACTGAGTGATGATTTAACTTGATAGTGCTAGAATTTCACACCACCAAAATATAAAATGTTCAGAAGAGAGGGGTTAGTGTTGTCTTTGGGAGAAGAAAACTGAGAGACCTTGAATTATCTGAACTTAAGAGATGCCCAAAATGTGAGGTGCCTGAAAAAGTTAGACATGCCAAAACTTACAGGTTCATTAACGTAATGGCCCCGAACTCCGAGATGCCTAAGCTTCCATTATTTCTCCCCCAGTTCACGGCAGCAAGTAGTATCTGAGGGTTGGGGATGCGCGTTCTGGTGTTGGTCGAATTTGGAGAGAAAACATGTCTTAGTTTTTCTCCTGGAAACATTATGTAAACATTGTGTGAAACATCAAGCCAGAAAATAGGTGTTTGATATTTTTGAAAACATCCCTTTTGGAGACATTTTAGAACTTCACATTGTACCGAACCTACTAACTTGGTCCAAGGAATCTTGTTCTAGTACTGAACAAAATGGACAGTTAGGGTTTTACTGCTTTCCCTAAAGTTGTTGGCACCTGTTTTCAGGTTTGGAACATAGCTCCTCAGTATTACATGCATGAATATTTTTCAGTTGCTTTTGAATTTCAGCACGATCCCAAACAGAGGCTTTAGCAAAATCCCAATAGAACATCTGGATATTCCACTCAAAGACCTGCTGGAGAAAGTCCTAAAGAAGAGGAAAATCAAGCTGAGACCAGGTAAACTGTCCATTTACCGAAGTGTGTTTTATTATATGCTATTAGCGGTTTTAGCTATCACCAAGGGAGCTACTTTTATACTGGTTTCAGTTGGGAACAGTACATGATCATGGACCACGACAAATATGGGAATATTGACATGTCTAAGGAAAGATAACTCAGTGGCATAAATTTGATGGACAATATCACAGAGTTATCTTTCCTTTGACAACATGTACATGGTGCTCTATAACTGAGTATTGTATCCCATGTAGTTTTTCTGTTCATCCCAAGTTTGCTTTCTGTATAGACTTGATGGATTGACCTCAGATTTGGTGAATGAATCAGTTATGTATGGCTGGACATGGTTTTGTGGTCGGCTTCATTCATCTGTTTGCCTGTAAAAAAATTTTGTTTCACCTCGATTTCTTTCGTTAACCATGACAAATCTCAGAGTTGGTGTGGGAACCCTTTGTCAGTAGACCTTTGCTTGAAATTGCTCTCTTTTTTTCATTCATAAGACGAGTCACCACTTTTAGCATTTTTCTTGGTTGGAAACATTCTAATGTACTAAATCTTAACTATTTTCCTCATCATTGTTTAATTGTCTTTCATCTGATTTATACATCATTTTAGTGCCTTTATGCCTGACCGGTAACTACTGTCATTAAAGTGAGACATTTTTGACTAAAGCGAGAGACTTAAAACATAGATAACACGAAAGTAAAGTTTTTATCAGATAAAAGACCATTAAACGTTGTCCAGGTAAAATAGTTTGATTTTTGTTAGAATTTTTCAAACCGACTAAAATGCATTTATAACACAGGTGGTCTGTTGGGACCCAGAGGGTATCAATGTTGGGACCCAGAGGGTATCAATGTTGGGACCCAGAGGGTGTCAATGTTGGGACCCAGAGGGTATCAATGTTGGGACCCAGAGGGTATCAATGTTGGGACCCAGAGGGTATCAATGTTGGGACCCAGAGGGTATCAGTGTTGGGACCCAGAGGGTATCAGTGTTGGGACCCAGAGGGTAACAGTGTTGGGACCCAGAGGGTATCAGTGTTGGGACCCAGAGGTTATCAGTGGTATAGGGTATCAGTGGTATCAGCAATGTGGTCTGTTGGGACCCAGATTGTATCAGTGACGTCACAGCAATGTGGTCTGTTGGGACCCAGATTGTATCAGTGACGTCACAGCAATGTGGTCTGTTGGGACCCAGAGGGTATCAGTGACGTCACAGCAATGTGGTCTGTTGGGACCCAGAGGGTATCAGTGACGTCACAGCAATGTGGTCTGTTGGGACCCAGAGGGTATCAATGTTGGGACCCAGAGGGTATCAATGTTGGGACCCATAGAGTATCAATGTTGGGACCCAGATGGTATCAATGTTGGGACCCAGAGGGTATCAATGTTGGGACCCAGAGGGTATCAATGTTGGGACCCAGAGGGTATCAATGTTGGGACCCAGAGGGTATCAATGTTGGGACCCAGAGGGTATCAATGATATCACAGCAATATTTTGAACTTGAAACAGTTCTTTTCAAGGTCCATTTGTTGAATACATATAAAGGTCTGAATGAAGATACATTTTGAATGATGAAATATAGCGATCCGTGTGTCTAGTGGCAAAATTCTGAAGGGACATCACTGGCTCCAGTTTGGTCAGAAAAAATCACAGAATCCAAAATTTTAAATGTATTTTACCAGGTCAAGAAATATGCTTATAAAAATAAATCAGTGATATTTAATGATCTCCGATCATCGGACATGTACTTCACGCTAGTGTGTCCTTTGCCTTAAAATAGCAGCCAACACAGCATCTATTTAAAGTGACTATTTTAGTTGTGAGATATAAATTAACAGCCTTGTGTGTTTTGTAGGCATGAGCTACAACCTGGAGAAGCTGAGTGAGCCTGGGATAGCCTTGGATCTGGACTCCCTGTTGTCTAACGTGAACACCCTGGAGCTGTGCCTCGTCCGGCAACACAGTACGTACAACAACAACACAATCTTGCTGAAGTTCAACAAGAGACTGTGTTTAAACTCTTGCTTCTTCACATCTCCATTAAAAGAGGGTCATTGGACCAACTGATTGTTGGTGTTTTTTTCCAATCTAATCAGCAACATTTTGGTATTAATGGCATTAACTAGATCCGAATTCATCGAGATTGACCACCCGCTGAAAGTAGTATTAACAACAACAATCAGTAAGCGAGCCATGAATCTCGGCCTGAGTGGGGGACGATGTCATGAAAAGTTGAAACAATGTCACGTACATGTCACTTTCCAATGTAGTGCAATCCAACTCATCATTTATGACCAGTGTTGCAGACTTTAGGTGCGAAGTCAAGGCAATAGTTGACTTCACTGTTTTGGTGGCCATTTTGATCAGAGTTTTATCCACATGTTTGTAGGGGGTGGTGAGTTTGAAGCCAAAGCTGAATTTCTTTTGCCTCATTGGCCACAAATGTGCAAAAAGTAAATTTCAGCAGCTTACAGGATAGAATGAATTGACCAATAAAACATTAAACATCTTAAAATAATCAATCAAACACCTTAAAATTATCAGTCAGACAGATTAATGATGAACATTCTGAACCGAGCCCTGGCAGGAATACCTGTACATTTGTAAATACATAGAATCACTCTTACATTAAAAGCAGCAGGGATGTCCTTTAAGAAAAATCAGAAAAAACAGGGTCGGTCAGGTGGGATTTTTTTTTTTTTTGGCTTATGAAAGAGATGAGGATTTCAAAGACATTGGTATGTAAAGAAATATTTGATGAAAACAAAACTAAACCCGTCAAAATCTTGTTAAAAAGTTTAGAACCCATTTTTAGAGGGTTGGTTGGATTACGCCCAATGGAGGGTTGGTTGGATTATGCCCAATGGAGGGTTGGTTGGATTATGCCCAATGGAGGGTTGGTTGGATTATGCCCAATGGAGGGTTGGTTGGATTATGCCCAATGGAGGATTGGTTGGATTACGCCTAGTGGAGGGTTGATTGGATTATGCCGAATGGAGGGTTGGTTGGATTATGCCCAATGGAGGGTTGATTGGATTATGCCGAATGGAGGGTTGGTTGGATTACGCCCAGTGGAGGGTTGGTTGGATTATGCCCAATGGAGGGTTGGTTGGATTATGCCCAATGGAGGGTTGGTTGGATTATGCCCAATGGAGGGTTGGTTGGATTATGCCCAATGGAGGGTTGGTTGGATTACGCCCAGTGGAGGGTTGGTTGGATTATGCCCAATGGAGGGTTGGTTGGATTATGCCCAATGGAGGGTTGGTTGGATTATGCCCAATGGAGGGTTGGTTGGATTATGCCCAATGGAGGGTTGGTTGGATTAATCCCGGTGGAGGGCTGGTTGGATTACGCCCAGTGGAGGATTGGTTGGATTACGCCTAGTGGAGGGTTGGTTGGATTAATCCCGGTGGAGGGTTGGTTGGATTATGCCCAGTGGAGGGTTGGTTGGATTACGCCTAGTGGAGGGTTGATTGGATTATGCCCAATGGAGGGTTGATTGGATTATGCCGAATGGAGGGTTGGTTGGATTAATCCCGGTGGAGGGCTGGTTGGATTACGCCCAGTGGAGGGTTGGTTGGATTAATCCCGGTGGAGGGCTGGTTGGATTACGCCTAGTGGAGGGTTGATTGGATTATGCCGAATGGAGGGTTGGTTGGATTAATCCCGGTGGAGGGCTGGTTGGATTACGCCCAGTGGAGGGTTGGTTGGATTATGCCCAACCAACGAACAAGTACATGTATTTTCAATCATCGCCTCGGCTTTATCTGAATGACTCCTTTCCATCTTGCGCACTTTGCTGCTACATGTAACATATCAGTCGTGCTAAGGTCACGTGTGGGGACAAAAGCACAGTCCGTTGTCTTCTACTTGTGTTTATGTAGGAAATATTCCCCAGTGCTACTCACTGGTCTCCTAATATTACTACACATGTAACTGAGGAAGGCAGTGCTGACAACAGGGTTTTCATGTCAGATGACATGAAGGTTTACTTGTATGACAGACTGTTTTGCTTTGTAGCAAGCAAGATGCAAGGAGTTGTCTCCCTTCGCTAAAGTACGAAGTGCGGCGAAATTGTCTTAAATCTCATTCCCTGGATAAAAGATTATTTCCGTAAACTTTTGGCATATTAAAATATATTGTAAATCTACCAAAAGATTTAATACTTTTGGAATTTCCCATCATTAGTACATGCAAGACCCGATCCACGCACGTCGTACGTATAGGAAGCATCGAACCACTTGAATCAGCCAAGATGTCAAAACGTGGGTCTGATAAATCTAGCAAGATAATGTCTTTCTTCAACAAAGCTTCAACTCGTGGTAGTGTACACTCAGACACCGAAGAGGATTTGAATTTGGAGCTTGATGTTGAACTCCAGGCACAAGCTGGTGCTGACATTGACAGCAATGGCTTCATCGGACATGTTGGAAGTGGACCGCCGAGTCAGTGTAGGTAACGGCCCAAAGTGATGGGAAAAAAAAAGGTGTACCGAAACAAAACGTTTTCTGCAGGCTGAATGAAAACGTTCGCATAGTTAAGTTACTGTCAAGCTGACAACACACTGAAATTTAAAGTATGCAGTCAGAGTGGGGCGAGTGGACTGAGGCCACGAGAAATTTCAGGTCCGGTTTACTTTCAGTTTTGTTGATGTCGGCCCCCTGTATAAATTCCACAAAAGTATCATTGGCAGTGGCCAGTGTGACCAAATATCACGTTCAGCTTAAATTCACTGTATTTGTTTAGTGTAATTTCTTTTTATTTAAACCATCAATCTAACTATCAGGCTCCATGATCATGCTAAAAAATACAAGTACTAAGCCACTGATGCAGAGGCCAAGAAGACTTTAATGACATTCGCCTATTATGCAAAGACAACTTTTATACTACATGTATCTGTAATAAAAGAACCCTAGTCACTTGAACATGTAAAAATGATGACAACATGAGGAACAGTGGTTGGACTAAATTTTGTCCACTATAGACCTCTGAACACCTCTAGATTGCATCTCCGGCCCCTCGACCCCCGGCCTATTGGTCCTGGGTCACTCAAGTGAGACACCCTCACCTAACACACTGGCTAAACCCCTGATCCTACTTAGACCTTTTTGGGTACTGACTGGAAAACTTATGACTTAGTACTTACCATTAACATTTGAGACTGAACTCCACATTTTTTTGTCACCAGGTTCTCGTGGTGACACTGAGGCTGTGGCAACCTATGACACATCCACTGTGGCACTTAGCAGTCATCAGTACAAGTCCTTCATTGTGGAGATGGTTAACAAGTTGAGGACAAACTCAGAAGTGCAGCTAGGTGAGTACAAGACGTCATTGTGGTGATTGTTAACAAGTCGAGGACAAACTCAGAGGTGCAGCTAGGTGAGTACAAGTCCTTCATTGTGGAGATGGTTAACAAGTTGAGGACAAACTCAGAGGTGCCACTGGGTGAGTACAAGTCCTTCATTATGGAGATGGTTAACAAGTTGAGGACAAACTTAGAGGTGCAGCTAGGTGAGTACAAGTGGAGATGGTTAAGAAGTTGAGGATAAATTTAGTGGGGTGAGTACAAGTCCTTCATTGTGGAGATGGTTAACAAGTTGAGGACAAACTCAGAGGTGCAGTGGGGTGAGTACAAGTCCTTCATTGTGGTGATTAACAAGTTGAGGACGGACCCAGAGGTGCAGCTAGGTGAGTACAAGTCCTTCATTGTGGAGATGGTTATCAAGTTGAGGACAGACTCAGAAGTGCAGCTAGGTGAGTGAAAGTCCTTCATGGTGGAGATGGTTAACAAGTTGAGGACAAACTTAGAGATGCAGCTAGGTGAGCACATGTGTTCAGGTCCCAGCTGTATATCTATATATCATTGTTCTGTCCAGGTCCTAGCTGTATAACTACATATCATTGTTCTATTCAGGTTCATGCTGTATATCATTGTTCTATTCGAGTCAAGCTGTACATCTATACGTAATTGTTTCTGTCCATGACCTAGCTGTATAACTATGTATCATTGTTCTATCCAGGCATAAGCGGGGAGAAGGTAGAGATCGACCCCGTAGCTCGAAAAGGAGCGGGAAGAATCTTTCGACAGAAAGCAATCACGTATGACGCAGAAAGTATTGCAGCCTGTGAAAAGCTGGGAGAAAAATCAACAGGTATCTCATCAGGTGTTCTTATATTGTAACATTTTAGTTGTATGACACAAATAATAATCCAGTGATCAAGGACTATTTCACTAGCATGAATTTGGAAGAAACCTAGCGGAGAGTGGTAAAAATAAAAAGAGAAGACCACCCTCTATCACCAGGTAACCGTCAGGAACTTTGAATGCTAAAAACTGACATGAAGATGACAATTTAGAATTTTGACATTAAAGATAGTTTCAGAAGACAAAAAGTATGGGATTGTAAAGCTCACACCAGGACATAATTATCCTGGAAGAACGATAGTACAGAATAATCTGAAGTTAATTTACAAATAAATAAATAGATAAAGTAAATCTGCAACGTTTACTTTACAGGAACATAGTTTATTTCACTTATATAGGAAAAAACTTGTTCACAGGGACAAATTCATCTTAATAGCTATGGTTTGTTTCACTTGTACTCTAGTTCGTAGTGACGAAATGTACTTAATTACAGTTTATTTCATTTTTCGCAGGGAAGTGCTTGTTCAGGATGATGTGTTCTGCTTAACTACAGTTTATTTCATTTTTTCGCAGGAAAGTACTCGTTTCAGGATGACATATTCTGCTTAACTACAGTTTATTTCATTTTTTGCAGGGAAGTGCCTTGTTCAGGATGATGTATTCTGCTTAACTACAGTTTATTTCATTTTTTGCACAGAGGTGCTTGTTCAGGATGACATATTCTGCTTAACTACAGTTTATTTCATTTTTCCGCATTGAAGTACTTGTTCAGGATGACATATTCTGCTTAACTACAGTTTATGTCATTTTTCGCGGGAAGTACTTGTTCAGGATGACATATTCTGCTTAACTACAGTTTATTTCATTTTTGGCAGGGAAGTGCTTGTTCAGGATGACATATTCTGCTTAACTACAGTTTATTTCATTTTTCGCAGGGAAGTACTTGTTCAGGATGACATATTCTGCTTAACTACAGTTTATTTCATTTTTCCAGGGAAGTACTTGTTCAGGATGACATATTCTGCTTAACTACAGTTCATTTCATTTTTCGCGGGGAAGTGCTTGTTCAGGATGACATATTCTGCTTAACTACAGTTTATTTCATTTTTCGCGGGGAAGTGCTTGTTCGGGATGACATATTCTGCTTAACTACAGTTTATTTCATTTTTCGCAGGGAAGTGCTTGTTCGGGATGACATATTCTGCTTAAACTACAGTTCATTTCATTTTCGCAGAGAAATGCTTGTTCAGGATGACATATTCTGCTTAACTACAGTTCATTTCATTTTTCGCAGAGAAATGCTTGTTCAGGATGACATATTCTGCTTAACTACAGTTTATTTCATGTTTCGCAGGGAAGTGCTTGTTTAGGATGACATATTCTGCTTAACTACAGTTCATTTCATTTTTCGCAGGGAAGTGCTTGTTCAGGATGACATATTCTGCTTAACTACAGTTCATTTCATTTTTCGCAGGAAAGTACTTGTTCAGGATGACATATTCTGCTTAACTACAGTTTATTTCATTTTTTGCACGGAGGTGCTTGTTCAGGATGACATATTCTGCTTAACTACACTTTATTTCATTTTTCGCGGGAAGTACTTGTTCAGGATGACATATTCTGCTTAACTACAGTTTATTTCATTTTTTGCACAGAGGTGCTTGTTCAGGATGACGTATTCTGCTTAACTACCGTTTGTTTTATTTTTCGCAGGGAAGTACTTGTTCAGGATGACGTATTCTGCTTAACTACCATTTATTTCTTTTTTCGCAGGGAAGTACTTGTTCAGGATGACACATTCTGCTTAACTACAGTTTATTTCATTTTTCGCGGGGAAGTGCGTGTTCAGGATGACATGTTCTGCTTAACTACAGTTCATTTCATTTTTCGCGGGGAAGTATTTGTTCAGGATGACATATTCTGCTTAACTACAGTTCATTTCATTTTTCGCAAAGAAGTGCATGTTCAGGATGACATATTCTGCTTAACTACACTTTATTTCATTTTTCGGGGGGGAAAGATCAGGATGACATATTCTGCTTAACTACGGTTTATTTCATTTTTTGCAACGAAGTACTTGTTCAGGATGACATATTCTGCTTAACTACAGTTTATTTCATTTTTCACAGGGAAGTGCTTGTTCAGGATGACATATTCTGCTTAACTACGGTTTATTTCATTTTTCCAAGGAAAGTACTTGTTCAGGATGACATATTCTGCTTAACTACAGTTTATTTCATTTTTCGCAACGAAGTACTTGTTCAGGATGACATATTCTGCTTAACTACAGTTCATTTCATTTTTTCGCGGGGAAGTGCTTGTTCAGGATGACATATTCTGCTTAATTACCGTTTATTTCATTTTTCGCAGGGAAGTGCTTGTTCAGGATGACATATTCTGCTTAACTACAGTTTATTCCATTTTTCGCAGGGAAATGCTTGTTCAGGATGACATATTCTGCTTAACTACGGTTCATTTCATTTTTCGCAGGGAAGTACTTGTTCAGGATGACATATTCTGCTTAACTACCGTTTATTTCTTTTTTTCGCAGGGAAGTACTTGTTTCAGGATGACATATTCTGCTTAACTACAGTTCATTTCATTTTTCGCGGGGAAGTGCTTGTTCAGGATGACATGTTCTGCTTAACTACAGTTTATTTCATTTTTTGCACAGAGGTGCTTGTTCAGGATGACATATTCTGCTTAACTAACAGTTTATTTCATTTTTCGCAGGGAAGTGCTTGTTCAGGATGACATATTCTGCTTAACTACAGTTTATGTCATTTTTCGCAGGGAAGTGCTTGTTCAGGATGACATATTCTGCTTAACTACACTTTATTTCATTTTTCGCAGGAAAGTACTTGTTCAGGATGACATATTCTGCTTAACTACAGTTTATTTCATTTTTCGCAGGGAAGTGCTTGTTCAGGATGATGTGTTCTGCTTAACTACAGTTTATTTCATTTTTCGCAGGAAAGTACTCGTTCAGGATGACATATTCTGCTTAACTACAGTTTATTTCATTTTTTGCAGGGAAATGCTTGTTCAGGATGATGTATTCTGCTTAACTACAGTTTATTTCATTTTTCGCAGGGAAGTGCTTGTTCAGGATGACATATTCTGCTTAACTACAGTTCATTTCATTTTTCGCAGGGAAGTACTTGTTCACGATGACATATTCTGCTTAACTACAGTTCATTTCATTTTTCGCAGAGAAGTACTTGTTCAGGATGACATATTTTGCTTAACTACAGTTTATTTCATTTTTCGCAGGGAAGTGCTTGTTCAGGATGACATATTCCACCGGTCATGAATACAAACACCAAGATTTCGAGGCTGAAACTGAAATGGCAGAGGAAATCATTGAAAAGCTGAACAATATTCTCGAGCTCCGGATGAGCACAGTGAGGAAGGAATACTTGGCGTCCAAAAAACGACATCTAAAGAAACGAGGAGAAACTTTTAGGTAGCAGAGAAATATGTCGAGAGGTACGCATATTCCAGCATGTACCATTTGTATATGAGAATTGTCTTCTCTATTGTCTTCTTATGTATGATGTTAAACAGTGATCAGCTGATATCAGCTAAACAGTTACTCCATGTAACATAATGCAGAAATACATGTCAGTAACTCTCATATACCTGGGTATCAAATTTATCCTGCAAAAGACCCATGAATTCAGTACAGAAGGTTGATGTGTTGGTGAACCGCTTGTGTGATACAGCCAAACAAAGGGAGATAACCTAGCCATCAGAAGGCATATAGTATCGGTTGCAAATACTAGCACGTCCTCCATGTGTCCCATGTGATCCTACGGTGCCGAGACAAGGCTCGCGTACTGATTTCCCCCTAAAGTACGGGGATGATTGTTGATAGAGGAGTATCAGATATTGACAGATTCCTTGAGTCTAAATCTGTATTAATGGTATGAAAATTATCTACCTGCATCGGACTTAATCAAAAACATCCAAATTAAAAAATGAACTATTAGCTGATGAATAGTAAGTTATTCAACATGGCGGTCATGAAAGATGGCATGAATAGTGAGTTCGAAGAAGTAATCGTGTGTGCCGAGGCAAGCGGTGGCTTTTCTGAGAAAAGGGCTCGCGTGGCTTCACAGTGGAATTCTTGGGTTGTAAACGAAAAACTTGCGCCTGATTGAGGAAATGTGATAATACGGCAGCACTTTCAATTCTGTCGATGTGCGTGATTTGCTTGCGCTATTATCACACCAAAGTAGTTCTCAAAGCGTCCCAAAAAAAGCGTAAAACGGGCTGTGGCTGAGCCAGAATGTGTAAACTGTGGCCGAGCCAGAACGTGTAACTGTGGGCCGGGCCAGAACGTGTAACCGTGGCCGGGCCAGAACGTGTAACTGTGGCCGGGCCAGAACGTGTAACTGTGGCTGGACCAGAAACGTGTAACTGTGGCGGGCCAGAAAGTGTAACCTTGGCCAAATGATGTCTAAAATACGATGCATATCAACACATCAAGTGAACGAGTTGGGCCTGTCTGCTAACGGGATGAACGAGGTACGAACGGACCCCGTGGGTGTGCGCACATACTGCCATTGCTGCCATTGGTAACACGCCCTTAGTAGGATCGAAGTACGGCAATTCCGTTCGCGGTATGCCCATATCGGTTCAAGTCGAATTGCGCAACGTGATGGCCGTCAGAAAATTTTGAGCAGATCCGAAGTTCTAAAGCCTCCTTCCCGTCGTAGCCCGTCCATGACGTTCGTATTAAGACCATAAAAAGTTGCTACACCGTCCACACCGTTCACACGCAGTTGAGACCGTTGGCACGCAGTTTGAGACCGTTCGGCAGCAAGTTTGAGACCGTTGGCACGCAGTTTGAGACCGTTGGCACGCAGTTTGAGACCGTTGGCACGCAGTTTGAGGACCGTTCGGCAGCAAGTTTAAGAACGTGGTGAGAATTTGTTTAGTGTGATGGGAGATTTACGTGGATCTGTGATATCTCGATTGTACGTCATAAAGATAACAAGGTTACACTTTCTAAACTTTGGGCAGGATAGTCCTTTTCGATTCATGTATGCATTTGTCTATAGTGTTGTCATTTCCTTGAAGGGAAATGCTGTTTGATAAACGGATGTTTCCCGGGCAGTCGTAAGTTGTTCCTCTCCCCATTTGATTAAGTGTGCGGCCTTAGTTTGTAATAGTGATGTATTAGCGCTAAATATTGGCAAGGTAGTTGTGGAATATAAATCTCGGTATCTATCAGCATAACATTGCGCATCTGTTCGCAAGGCAATCTGTGAGGCAAGTAAAGGTTATAAAATATGTATTTTGGTGCTGAAACGGAAATATTTCCTGTAGGATATCACCTTAGCTGTGAAACAAACCTCAAACCGCTTTTCTGTGAGCAATAGAACTCTTTCGTTTGCGAAACATTTGGGTAAATCCAGTGGTCGTATTTGTACTTGCAACATTGCATGTCAAAGATTTGTCTTGTCACAATTTTTATGTAAATCAGCTGTGTAATTTTAGGGTTGGGTGAACTTGTAGGCTCATGATTATTGACAGAAATTCACGTGGTGTTTTCCACCATGTTTTTAGTTCTTAAAAAACCTCCCTGAAAATCACCCAAAGTCCTTATTACAGATAAGCTGGCCAGAAATCTTCCGTTTTGTTGTCAAAATGTAGGTGGTGTTTGTATGAGAGACCAGAAATAAAAAGTATGAAGAGTTTATTCTGACTCCTTGGTTGATATATGTACGTGAAGAAATTTTTTAATTTGCAGGTGTGTAGACTTTGTACCTTCTATTAGGCAAGGTGGTTCGCACGCCATACTAAAAGTTACCATGCATTCAAAGGTCAGACACGTTTTGGCGTGACAACAGAGTGTGTATACCACAGAAGCCTTAAAGCAGAGAGAGGAAAATTTTGTCATGGAATAATCAAAAAAGAGAGAATCTGCAAGAGATTTTAGGTCTTGTGAGGAATGCTTGATGCCCTGGCACCCGCCCCTAGCTTGTGTGGTAACTCATTGCTGGAGTACAGCCACTCTTTAACCCGGCTGTGTAACAATGAGCACCATGCCTATAGTATGTAGTATACAGTGCATCCATGAAATACAAGGCAGGTTGAAAACAGATAACAAATCGTTTCTGAGATGATCTTGCTCCAGAATGTACACGACATTACAAAACCAGAGATAAACCATGTGTACCATTTCCAATGCGAATTTGTCTGACCAAGTATGCGGTTTTTCAGATATATACATGGACTTCGTAGTCAAAAAGTAAGCACCACCATGTATTGTAAAACCTTGCATCTTCTGGTGCATCACTGCATACGGAACATGTGTCTTCTCGGCGTAAAGGGGGCCTCCGTGGCTCAGTTGGTTAGCGCGCTAGCGCAGCGTAATGACTCGGGGAGCCTCTAGACAATGCGGTTGCTATGAGTTCAAGCCCAGCTCATGCTGGCTTCCCCTCCGGCCATACGTGGGAAGGTCTTGCAGCAACCTGCGGATGGTCGTGGGCTCCCCCCGGGCTCTGCCCACTTTCCTCACACCGTAATGCTGGCCGCCGTCATATAAGTAAAATTTTCTTGAGTACGGCGCAAAACACCAATCAAATAAATAAATAAATCTACACTGAAGAAAACTATTTTGTTACTAGTAAGAAAGTTTTTAGGAAACAAAGTACTTTGTTAAATTAATTTTAATTTTAAGTTTCTTTGTTAATTCATTTAGCAAAGTAATGCGTTAATTTAACAAACTACTATGTAAACTTTAACAAACTAGTTTGTCAGTTTAATAAACTGATTTGAAGTATTTATACAAAGTAATCCCTTAATTCAGCAAGGCAATTTATTCCTATAGCAAACACATGACTGATGGATTTGTTCACGCTCACACACAAAGCTCATTGACCAGTAACCTTCTGACCCATAGGCATTGCACTGATTCCTAACCACAATACTCTATAACCAGTATTGCATTGCTCCACAACCAGTACCATACTGCTCCATAACCAGTTTCCCAATTAAGCAGTAATAGTATGCTGTGCAACTAGTGACACACTGCCCTGTTGGCACCGCAATGCAGAGCTGTGAAACCAGTAGCTAGGAACGGCCTGCATGCTCTTTAACCAGCAACACAACCATGCAATGGACAACTCCATCTGTTAACCGACTGAGCTGAAACTAACGAGATGCCATGTAAACATAACAACAGACGGCGGATAATGAAATATTCATGATTTTGTACAGAAGCACACATTACAATTAATGTGAAATAAAAGAGTAATTACTAATGTAAAAACTCATTTTCGTGGTTTATTTATTTAAATAATATCTCTTCACCAATTGTCCAATAAATGAACATAAACTGAATAGCATATAACCAATCAGAGAAAAGCTCTGAATTATATTTTGAGCTCGTAATGGACACGAAAACTACAACCACAATGGGCACGATAATCACAACCACACTGTGCACGATAATAACAACCACACTGGACACGATAACCACAACCACACCGGACGCAAAAACCAGAACGACACTGGACACACTAACCACAACCACACTGGCCACGATAACCACAACCACACTGGACGCAATGACTGCAAACCCACCGGACACAATAACCACAACCACGCTGCGCACAATAAACACAACCACAGTGGACATGATAACCACAACCACACTAGACACGATATCCACAACCACACTGGACATGATAACCTCAACCACACTGGACACAATAACAACAACCACATTGGACATGATAACCACAGCCACACTGGACACGAGAACTACAACCACACTGGGCACGATAATCACAACCACACTGGACGCAAAAACCACAACCACACAGGACGCAATGACCGTAAACCCACCGGACACAATAACCACAACCACGCTGCGCACAATAAGCGCAACCACAGTGGACATGATAACCACAACCACACTGGACACGATAAGCACAACCACACTGGACATGATAACCACAACCACACAGTACACGATAACCACAACCACACGTGAGTGAGTGAGTGCTTGGGGTTTAACGTCGTACTCAACAATTTTTGCAGTCATATGACGACGAAGGAATCCTTAGCGTGTATGTTATGTGCCTCCTTGTCACAGGATGGATTTCCACCGCTCTTTTATCTAGTGCTGCTTCACTGAGACAACTTCCCGAAGGCAAGTAAGCCGCCCCGTTCGAGCCATTATACTGATACAGGTCAACCAGTCGTTGCACTATCCCCTTCATGCTGAACGCCAAGCGAGGAAGTTACAACTTCCTTTTTTAAAGTCTTAGGTGTGACTCGACCCAGGATTGATCCTGTATCTACCGCTCCTGAAGCGGACGCTCTACAAACTATGCTATCCGGGCCAGAACAACAATGACACGATAACCACAACCACAGTGGACATGATAACCACAACCACATTGGACACGATAACCACAACGACACTGGACACAATAACAACCACCACATTGGACATGATAACCATAGCCACACTGGACATAAGAACTACAACCACACTAGTCACGATAACCACAACCACAGTGTGCACGATAACAATAACCGCACTGCACACAAAAACCACAATCACACAGGACACAACAACGACAACCACATTGGACACGATAACCATAACCACACTGGCCGCAAAAAACCACAACCACACAGGACGCAATGACCGCAAACACACTAGACACAATAACCACAACCACACTGCACACGATAAGCACAACCACATTGGACACGATAACCACAATCACACTTCGCACGATAACCACAACCACACTGGAGTGAGTGAGTGTGTGCTTGGGGTTTAACGTACTCAGCAATTTTTCAGTCATATGACGACGAAGGAATCCTTAGGATGTATGTAATGTGCCTCCTTGTCGCAGGACGGATTTCCACCGCTCTTTTATCTAGTGCTGCTTCACTGAGACGACTTCCCGAAGGCAAGTAAGCTTCCCCGCCCGAGCCATTATACTGATACGGGTCAACCAGTTGTTGCACTATCCCCTTCATACTGAACGCCAAGCGAGGAAGTTACAACTTCCTTTTTTAAAGTCTTGAGTGTGACTCGACCCAGGATTGATCCTGGATCTACCGCTCCTGAAGCGGACGCTCTACAAACTATGCTATCCGGGCCAGAACAACCACATTGGACACAATAACCGCAACCACATTGGGCACGATAACCACAACCACACTGGACAGGATAACGTCAACCACACCAGACACAATAACGACAACCACACTGGATACAATAACAACCACCACATTGGACATGATAACCATAGCCACACTGGACAGGAGAACTACAACCACATTGGGCACGATAACCACAACCACACTGGACATGATAACCACAACCACACTGGACAGGATGACGTCAACCCCACCGGACACAATAACGACAACCACACTGGACACAATAATAACCACCACATTGGACATGATAACCACAGCCACACTGGACACGAGAACTACAACCACTCTAGGCACGATAATCACAACCACACTGCACACGATAACACAAGCACACAACCACACTTCGCACGATAAACACAACCACACTGGACACAATAATGGCAACCATATTGGACATGATAACCATAGCCACACTGGACACGAGAACTAAAACCACACTGGAAGGAACGATAATCACAACGACACTGTGCATGATAACCTTAACCACACTGGACTCGAAAACCACAACCTCATAGGACAGAATGACCGCAAACACACCTAACCACAACCGCACTGGACGCAATAACCACAACCACACTGCGCACTCTAACCACAACCACACTGGACACGATAAGCACAACCACACTGGACGCCATGACTGCAACCATACTGGAAATGATAACCACAACCACGCTGCGCACAATAAGCACATCCACACTGGGCACGATAGCCACAACCACACTGGACGCAATCGCCACAATCACACTTGACACGATAACCACCACCACATTGGACGCAATAACCACAACAACATTGGACACGATATCCACAACCACATTGGACATGATAACTACAACCACCACTACTTGACATCGCCGTGTACGACACGTTTTTGTGACGCCAGCGCTTTACTATTCTTTGTGATACTGGACACGCTATCCACAACCACACTGGACACGATAATCACAACCACACTGGACACAATAATTGCAACCATACTGGACACGATAACCACAACCACAGTGGACACGATATCCACAACCACACTGGACACGATATCCACAACCACACTGGACATGATAACTACAACCACCACTACTTGACATCGCCGTGTACGACACGTTTTTGTGACGCCAGCGCTTTACTATTCTTTGTGATATATGTACGCATCCTACTTGACATGCAGCAATAAAAACACATCGCTGTTTTTCCTGGTAAAACAGTGTTTTGTATCATTATGCAAAGCATGAGCGCATTTTGTATGTCAGAAAATGCGTGTACTCCACACAAAATGTACACTTACACTTACTTTATGACATACCAAGGCCATCATTTCGAAAACCACATGGCAATTTAGACTAATCAACATATTTATTTATTTTACTGGTGTTTTACGCCGTACTCAAAATTATTTCACTAATACGACGGCGGCCAACATTCCGAGGGGAGGAAACCGGACAGAGCCTGGGGGGAAACCGAAGACCATCCGCAGGTTCATGGCAGACCTTTCCACATATCACTGGAGAGGAAGCCAACATGGGCTCGCAGCGACGACATTGGTGAGAGGCTCCTGGGTCATTGCGCCGCGCTGGCACGCTAACCGCCTCGATCAACGATGCCACCGACTAATGAACATCTTACTCGCTGTTGTAATTATAAAATAAAGTTTGTACCCTTTTGCCAGCATTTTAGGCTGTAAATTTACAATTTTTTTTACCGTAATGCATTCAATGGAAAGTGGAAACAAAAGTGTTGTGTGTGGGGTCCGGGAACACGTAATTGCCTGTTGGATGGCTCTTGTTGTATTTCCTTCCTGTACCAGGGCATCTATGCTGTATTTGCTACGCCACTGCACGTATTTCTCGCAGCCGATATATAGACTTGCTAGCTAAAGCTAGTGAAGTGTATAATGAACCAAACTCAAGTGACTCAAAGGCGGTTTATCTGTTTTGAGACTTTTCGAAATGGCAACGATCACAAAGAACATATACATAGAATCGTATACAGTTATGTAGTTTAGCAACTCTTTGTTATTGCCTGGTAAATGTAAACATAGAAGTAAGCTTACAGGGATTTAGGTCTGTATGCAAATAGTGCTTAATTAAACAAAACAAACAATAGTTATACCTTCACAGTGAGATCCAGTTGTTAAGTTGGGGTTTGAATTTCCGAATGAAGTGCTGTTCCATGTGAACACGTTTTGTATTATCCTCCAAATAAATATCAAGTTTCTACATCTTCACAAAGGATATTACTACTAATCTTATAAATTAGTGTAAAATCAAACAATATATTGCAGTTTTTTATGCACATTAATTTATTTATTTATTTATTAGATTGGTGTTTTACGACGTACTCAAGAACATTTCATTCATTCGACGGCGTCCAGCATAATGATGGGAGAAACCCGGGAAGAGCCTGGGGGGAATCCCACGATCATCCGCAGGTTGCTGACAGACCTTCTCACGTACGGCCAGAGAGGAAACTAGCATGAGGTGGACTAACAGCGATCACATTGGTGCACATTAAACATGGCATTCTTAAATAATGTATAAGAGTGTATGGTTAATTAATACACAAGTGTGCTGAAATGGTGGGGACCTATGGCCGATGGCTTCCACTCAGACCGAGTTGATATTTATTAATGAAACATATATATATAATTGACAGAGGTCAAAAGGTGAACAATAAATTATTTGAGCGTGATGAGATTTCTGTTATGTTAGGTATGTAGAAGATCATCAGTTACTGTGATTTTGAGCAGTGGAACGGTTACTGCTCCGGCTCGCCTTGATCATCATGCACTCGACCAGTGAGGCCACGTGTTCGAATCCTCCTCTTGTTGTTTTGGCTGCTGTTAAACACCAACCAAATATATAAATACATGCCGCCTATAGGTGACATGAGGGCGTTGATTTTCGTTACTATTTATGCCTTAAATCTGTCTATTTGAACACCCAAAATATATATTCCCTAAATACAACAGCCTGTGATTCAGAAATTTCCATGGAAATTCCATTAGTACGTTAACTGCCGTAGAGATTGGTTAATAAAGGGGTTTCTGGTTCTTAAGGCGTTGTGGGAGTCTTAATGTTTCAGTTTTTATGAGGAAATTCATTTCTGAACCGCTAGTTCCTCATTAAAATTACAACTTTAAATAAAAGACATCCGTAGAACTTCTTCCATATACAATACACAGATAAGTACAGTACGTATAACATTTTACTTGCGAAATGTCTTACACGGTATTTAAAATAAATATAACAAAATTATTATTAACGAAATCATTATGTCGCGGCCAAGCGCATGCGGTTTTTATTTTCCACCAATCACAGTGTCCCAATTTTGAATCTTTCGTTAGAATACTCCACTCATCTGTTTCATGATCTCAGTGTGTCCGCTTTACTTCCCACCTAAAATATACATGTTCAAACCGGACTTTCCCCCGGGTTCTACTCAGGGGCCGAAAATCCCCATCAATACAATACTTGCGTCATATGTAGTTATTTCCGTGTACACCAATCTACAGTTTGATGAAATACTTCACGCCTCAAAGCTGGACATGGAGACATGCTCCAACCTAAACTATGACCAAAGGTCAAACTGCCCAATGAACGACTGATAAAGATTACAAACCTTAAACTGACCAAAAATGAATCCAATTTTAACTGCAAATACTATCGACAAATAGTAGGAGCCCCGCAGGGAGCAGTCCGTAACTCTGAACTTTGTGGCCATATAAACCAGATTATAAGCGAGTGCCCGCATAAAACCAAATCCGTCTTTCACAAAGGATCACGTGATAACTGATTTATGCTCTTTATTGGGGCGCCACTGGAAATAGAAGGATTCTTTATTATTGCTAACAATGTGCACAACCAGTCGAGCTTCCTGGACACCTGCATATTTAAAGGCCCAAAATATGTACGGGAAGGTATGCTGGATATCAAAATGCACATGGCAAAAACTGGGACATATCAGTACGTCCACCCAAACTCCTGGCACTCATTGTTTCAAATCATTCATTATAGGCGAAGCAGACAGATATGTTAGTAACTGCAGCTCAGAATCAAACTACATGAGAAAACTTATCTTGTTCCAAGACAAACTGAATACACGTGGATACAAAAAAAGTAAATAAACAAGAACACAAGCATAGTGCGATTCGCTCAAGGCGCAACTCTACCCAGCAGGTAGAAAGAAGCAAAAACCCATCACCCCTAATCAAAGAATGCATGAATACTATGAAAACATTGAAATCTCGAAATACACAAACATCCTACAGGAAAACTCAGAGTAATCTACCGACGAGGGAAAAATATCAACCAAATATAACATCAACATAAGACTTAAACACCACCGGCCCGAAAACATTTTATTTGTACTAAAGCGCAGCGGCACTTGATGATGGACCCAAACAGAATTCCCAAGCACTGCATTTAACAATTAGGTTGCTTGAAGTGAAGTCATAGCATTTTGTCCCCTTGGTAACCTGAAAGTAACAATCGACAAAACGTTTTCACTTCTAAAATCTAAAATGTCCACGTGGCACTATTACCCACCCGGTGCTCATTCTTAAGAGGCAGTGTCTCCTTCTCTTGTTACACGCCATTTTGTATAATGTAGTCGGAGACAAGCTCAGACCCATAGTAACGCCCATTTTCCTTCGGCATAATGTATGTCCCGGGGATCTAGTCTGCTTTAATGGCCGAGGCAAGTCTTTCCCAGAAAAGCGCCTCGCCGTACCTGTGGTTTGTCATCTCGATGTACGTCTGGTTGTGGATGATGTCTACAATATCAGCGGAAAGTTGACTGGTCGGTATTTTCTCTGTAAGAACCATCACCAGTACGTCTCTGCCGCTATGAATTCCCTCCATCCGAACCATGTTCCAGGATATCGGAGCGACCACTCGGTAGATACTTTAAAATGTAAGTATGTTAACTGTGACAAAGGAAAGGGTTATTGGAAACTATATGGTTCCCCTTCCGAAAGATCCTAAATACACTGACCTAGTAAAATGTTCTATAAAGCAAATTATCGACGAATACACTCCTCTGTCATATTGCAGAAAAAATGTCCTAAATATCCATAGATCCAATCTAGATATAACATTCAGCGATCAACTTTTTTTTCTTTGAAGTTTTACTCATGAAAATAAGAGGAGAAACCATTCAATACTCATCAAAGAAAAACAGAAAAGAAACGTTTACAGAAAAGGAAATCGAACAAAATTTTTTTTAAAAATTGAAAACGAGATATAGACGAATGTTTCACAGCTTGACGATACACGATTGAAAAAGCTAACAGCTTTAAAATCAGAGTTTGAGGAAATAAGACAAAGAGAATTAAAAGGCATTAGGACTAGAACGAAATAAAAATCAATTTAAAGTGGAGAAAACCCATGGAAGTAATTTTTCGAAAACGTGTACTTAGACACATTGGTTTATACCTTAACAACCTTATTTCTCCTTGATGACAAAATGTTCTACTAAATGATGCCAAAAAGGAGTGAGGCGGAATGGGGGGGGGGGAGGGCACTTTGATTTCCTCATCTTACAAGCCTGCTGGCCGTTAATGAAATATGCCCTATAAATGAAATATAATTCTGTATAGGGCTAGACGACATTCAAATACAATAATAAATATAGCCCAACCACTATTACCTGCACAAAAGTTAACACAATTCAAACTGCAAAAATACAGCACATTTCCCTACGTTGATTTATAAAACACATTACAAGCATGAGTTTGCTAAAATTTCCCCATTTTATACATGTGAGAAAAAGCTGGCTATGTGTAAACGAGCGCACGCGATACACTATATGTACAATGTTTAGTTACTAAAATTGCAAGGTTTATGGTATCCACTGATTTAAGAACAGGGCTTCAGGAAGAATCTTTTGTTCTAGACAAACGTCTTCGTCTTTCCGTTTAGGGGCAAGAGCAGACAATGCTATTTAGGAATTAAAATAAAACAGTCGACATTGTGTCGCAATGTGCTCCTCGTCACAAGAAAGAAAAGGAGTGAGGCGGAGTGGGGTGGGGGGGCACTTTGATTTCCTCATCTTACAAGCCTGCTGGCCGTTAATGAAATATGCCCTATAAATGAAATATAATTCTGTATAGGGCTAGACGACATTCAAATACAATAATAACTAGAATGGATCTGCGAGCAGATCCTAGGCCGGGATCCTGGATCGGATTGATCGTTTTCCCGACCCAAGAATACACGGCCCGTGTAACAGCAAGTTTATACTCCCAAAATTATTAATCGCAGCACATATCACTGAAAGAGCATGCCTTGGGCTACAATTTGGTGCAAGTTTCACGTTTCTAGCTCCCATAGTTCTCGAATTACAGGTCATTGAAATTACGTAACTAAATTTAGATTTTTTTGACTAGGTCTCAAAAAGTTACAAAGATATGCAAAAAATAAAAGCAGATTCCTAATCAGCGGCTCAAAATACACCAAAATACGTTACACAAAATTAAAGTTTTAAAACCTTTTGTGACGTCACAACTTCGACCAATGGCAAGCTTTCAAAGTTTTTACCGGATGTCAACGATGTTTAAAAACTTTTTGTAACTACCAACGGTGTACTTGCATATCAAATTTCAAAACAATCGGTTCAGTGATTCTTAAGAAGATTTTTAAGAGTTTCAAACAAAATCCAATGTGGCGGCCAAACCACGTGACCTAGAAACAAATTTTACCCCTGGAAAATATCTCACAGATAATATGTGCCAAATTTGGGGCCTGTATGTTGAGCGGTGTTGGAGAAATCCTGCTCACAAAGTCCGTGAAAAAAATAATTATAAGAAGAGAAAACAGAACGAATACATTAGGTATCCCGTTCTGGAGAACGGAATCCCTAAATATAGCCCAACCACCATTACCTGCATAAAAGTTAACACAATTCAAACTGCAAAAATGCAGCACATTTCTCGGTGTTGATTTATTAAGCAGATTACAAGCATAAGTTTGCTCAAAGTTTCCCCGTTTTACATGTGCGAGAAAAAGCTGGCTATGTGCAAACGAGCGCACGCGATACACTATATGTACAATGTTTAGTTACTAAAATTGAAAGGTTTGTGGTATCCATTGATTTAAGCACAGGGCTTCAGGAGTTGGAAGAAAGTTTTGTTCTAGACAGACGCCTTCCTCTTTCCGTTTAGGGTCAAGGGCTATTGAGGAATTAAAATAAAACAGTCGACATTGTTTCGCAATGTGCTTCTCCTCGTCACACAAAACTGGTGAAATTAGTTCACTGTAAATATTTCACTCCCTACAAAAACAGCACAAGGAATTCCAGGTCTCATGTTACAAACACGAAGTCTCAAAAGGAGTTCGTTTCAAAACTCAGAATTACAAAAAATGGAAGCACTTAGAATATGGTTGGCGTCTATTCCCTAAGGCTCCCATTTTTAGAGACCTCAAAATGTTGAATTCAGCAGAGGCTAAACTTTGGTCCCGGATTTCCATCACCCGGATGGGTTAGTTAGCCTTAATGGCCGAGGCAAGTCTCTCCCAGAAGAGCGCCTCGCCGTACCTGTTGTTCGTCATCTCCATGTACGTCTGGTTGTGAATGACGTCTACAATATCAGCGGAAAGTTGACTGGTCGGTATTTTCTCTGTCAGAACCATCACCAGTACGTCTCTGCCGCTATGAATCGCCTCCATCCGAGCCATGTTCATCTCGTACACACACCATTTGCTCTTCAGGAATTTTCGAGAGAGGAAGACCACGGTTTTCCTGCTGTTCTGTATGGCGTGTAGAATGTTATCAGTAACATAGAGTCCAGGTATGAAATCTCTCTTGTCTACACAGAGTTTTAAGCCAGCGTCCCTTTCCAGACGGGGAATAACCTGTTCACGGATGAAGGTTCGATCCGAGTCTTCATAAGACACAAAAATGTCGTAACTAAAGGGATTCTCTTCGGCGGTGTCCAGTCTCTGGTAACCCGTTCTCTTTCGCCAGTTAGTCGCCATGTAGAACAGATAACGTAGTTTCCAGCGATGTCGGCGGACGATTCCAAGTAGCGCCATTATCAGGAACAAAGCCACACCTGCGCATAATCCACCAGTTAGAACAGTGTAAGATCGACAGTGCCGCTGAAGATGATTCAGAATGGATGTGCTGCCTGACAAAGATAACACTGTGCCATTTTCCAGAGTACAGGAAGTGGAATTTAAATTGCGGATGTCAATTTTGGTTTGTGTTAACCACTCTATGAAATACTCCGTTTTACAGGTGCACTGAAGTTTGTTCCCATGGATGTCAATTTGGATGGGGGAGAATTGGTGGATAGTATCAAGATCTCTACATAATGACAGAGGGAGAGCTTTTAGTTTGTTGTTGGATAAATCTAGATTCCTAAGTTTGACTAGACCGGAAATGTTCGCTTTCCAGTTCGAAAGGTAATTTCCGGACAAGTTCAGATAAGTGAGGTTTGTTAGTCTTGAGAACAAGTTGCGCCCAACCGTTTCAAGTTGATTGTGGTTTATGTCCAGGCGATTTAGTTTAGTGAGATTATGAAACGTGTTCTCGCTAAAGTCTTTTCCGAGTCTGTTGTTTCCGATGAGCAATGTTTCCAGATTTGTCGCATAGGCGAAAAACGTCTCTGAAACTTCGTAGCAATTATTGCCCGTTAGATCAAGATGAAGAAGTGTCTCTGAACCTTCGACGGGACCTATCCATTTGTCCAAAAGGTTGTCAGCGACATTCAAATGGCTGAGGCTTGAATTGATGAGTTTAAAATACGGGATGGTCATACGCAGTTTGTACATATCACTGACGTTCACCAGCCATAAATTTGGAGGAACAATTATGCCAAAATCCACGTGATTTCCTGTTGTGTTTTTGGTTCTCGAAGTGTTGAGGCGAATTTTACGCAATTCTGGCGATGTTTCGTTAAATTCAATTTTACGATCTGCCTTGGGCGTTCTACCGAACGCTCCACTAGAAAATACTGTCTGGTAACTCGCATCGAATTCAGTGAAACTTTTCAACCGTGAAAGGTGAAACAATTGCCTTATGTTTGTCTGTATATTGTTCCATGACACGCGGAGCACTTTGATTGATAACGGCAAAAGCAGAAGTACATCTTCCTCCAGTTGGCCAATGGTGTTGTTTTCTGCGTGCAATTCCTCAAGGTTCGTGTTCTTGATGTACTGTACGTCCTCCTTCTTAACAACAGTCATATATGATTTTGCATGAACCCATTGCATCACGATTTTCCGAATTGTAGAGTTCTGGAGACCATAGAAGCTGATTCCCACTCCTTTAATCTCCAGCTTCTTATTGTAGCTGTAGTCAATAGTGTCGATGTTTGGCAAATATGTGAAAGCCTCTTTGTGGACCCACCTCAGATCACAGTGGCTTAGCAATAAATTCTTCAAAGGAACATCACAGAAGTTGACAAATGTATCTTTAGATATGGACCTAAATGAAGATGTCCAAGAAAGGTCTAATGTTTGAAGTGATGTCATATTGCGAACGCCTTCTCCAAATGTCTTGTTCGACAATCCATTGATTAGAAGCGTCTCCAGTGAAGAGAGTTTACCCAAGGCAACATCCGGGTATTGAATCTCGGGGTCATCAACGTATAAGTTAGACTTTAAACTTAACAAAACAAGACCCTTAAGAGAGTCGAATACGTCGTCAGGAAACGTTTTGTTGGACATCTTGAAGGGATTTCCGTCCAGACGCAGTGTTCTCAGTTGATGTAATCCGTCAAACGCTCCTGACCCCAAATAGGATAGGTTGTTGTATGAGATGTCCAGTGATTGTAGATAGTGGTAGCTCATAAAAACACCATTTGGAAGAGTTTCAATCTTATTATAGCTGAGAAGTAACTCGGTGACATTCTGGGGGATGTTTTTAGGTACAAATGTTAGATTTCTGTGCGAACAGTCTATAATGACATCATCACCTAACGATACAGCACAAAGGCATGGAAAGGTACCAGTCAAATAACACAGTGGATTTAGTGTCATGCTTACATACTTGGTGCCGATACTTTTGGTTTTCCTGAACTCATTCCAGTTTTTGCCATCGTTGTGGAGATCTGTGGTTTTTCTCTGACTCCGCGCATAACTCACTGGTAGGTTGCCCGAGTGGCTGGCTAAAACGTTTATTGTTGCTAAGACGCTAACTACGAGCGCCAAGATCGACGTAGCTGCCAGTGAAGTAAATTGTGTCTTTGCATACATCCTTATTTCATCAGGAGACAGAGGAAAACACACTTTATCTGATCTTTGCCTGAAAACAAACAAAAAAAAGAAATTATAAACACATTTGAACTAAACTTTAACTTCATTTAATACCTAAGATAATGTCTGTGTCCAAAACCTTTTGTTTTGTTTTAATGTGATTGTATAATAAATATGTCAACACAGCATTTTCGGTCATTCTAGACAAGTAAAGACAATTAAGATTGGAATTTTGCAAGACAGGCTTGAAACCATAAACATGATTTCGTCTCACAACGTCGATGTGACTGCATGTGACTGGGTCGATCTGGCTGCAGTATATTTAGCACAGTTAAGGCATGGTTTGCAGAGAGGTGAAAATGAACCGTTGACATTTTGAGGGCCTTTATGTCGAAATAGATATTCGTATACCAGCCGTCAAGCAATAAGGCCGTTCTGGAGTCGGGTGAATTGCTTTAGTATGTGGTCGAACCCGGGGCTAGGGGTTGTATACTTATCTTCTTGAATTAAATCGCCACTTTACGTATATGAACAGCCGCAATCAAAGCACAACTGAGAAAAATATTTGTTATCGACAACTTATATTCTAGCATGGTACACGGTTTGAATCTATGCATGGAAACAGACATAATTATGCCAGCCATTAACCAATAAGGAAGTTCCGGGTGAATAATCGCAAGGCTTAATACTGATTTAACTCGGTCGCCTAGAACATACCAACGTACTGTTGCAGGTTTCTCTGTCCATAAAGATTTTTCATAGAATTCCGATCAGCAATAATAAACTTGATGCGGAAGGATGGGTGCATGGGTGATGGGGCATTCGACGTTTCCCAAGAGTAGATGTAGTCTATCTACGTCAAAGCGAAACCAAATATGGCGGAACAATCGGAGGATAAGTTTGATGGGGCGCTCCAAACGCTTCAGTGCGGTCAATTAAAGTATAGCGATGTTGTAGGACTAGACAATTGTAAGGCTAGCCCTAGAATTGTGCTATCTAGAAGGCCGCTATCATCCAGACTAATGAGGAGCGTAACAATAGAAATACTAGTAACAGTCTGTTTCTTTTAGCCAGTCGTCTAAGCTGTCTATAAGATCAGCTGTACTCGCCACCAAAATTACCTATTGTTAGTGAGACGTAACACCACAAGCTCTACACATTGATATCTTGAACTTCCATATTATTGCAAAGAAACTGCAGTTAGAATACTTTTCCTATTTCATATGCTTGTTTGGACAAGAAGAATTATTACTAGGATTATCACCTCTCAGTGTATTTTCCTATACCATCCTATGTTATCTTTCACCGGCATCCTCTGGTAGCCATTGCCGCGGACAAGTAAAGTGCCCAGATATGCGCTATCCCGAATCTACTGATTATTTACGGGTATTTATTTGATTGGATATCCCTCCGAACGGGAACTCCGAAGCATTGTGCCTGTATAGATTGGACCAGAAGGGGCACTGGAAAATCGGTCAGTTCTGGAGTTTGGAGAACAAGGAAAGAAGAGTTTGGAGATTTAACTGGACACGCTTGACATTCCAAATTGACACAATAGAAGTGATGTTTTTAATACCAGCGTTATACGCCTGACAGACCAAATTATTTACAAGGTTTAGATTTTACCGATCCCATAAATGTTTAAGTCCCCTCCCTCCGCTTATGCTGGCTTCCTCTCCGGCTGTACGTGGGAAGGTCTGCCAGCAACCTGCGGATGGTCGTGGGTTTTCCCCGGTTTCCACCCACCATAATGCTGGCCGCCGTCGTATAAGTGAAATATTCTTGAGTACGGCGTAAACCAACAATCCAAAAAAAAAAAATCTTTTTATCCCCCTTTCCTCGACATGGATACTATGTAGGAGGTGCATATTTGGGTTGCGCTGCACCAATTATTTCCAGAGTGTTGCCTTATATAAACACAGAGTTAACACTTGCAGATAGTGAATGCTTGAGTTCTTCATTATCGCAGCCTGTTTGCACTGGCTCGTCTATTTTCTTGAATTTGCTGAATTGGGTCATCATACTTTCATATATAGGTGGGCACTACAACACCACACCTTCCATGCGGCACGTCGCACCATCGGGGATTTAACTGAGAGATAGATGGGCCAATTCGTGCTGAGTGCTGAACACATGGTAACGCGACATGGTCTCAGAAGTGCTGGATGTGATGTAGAATTCACGTTCAGGGGAGATAACCGTAGAAACGTACATCACGTCTCTCCATCCATATTTGTGCAACTTATACCTGTTCCAGGCAAGTTAGACGTTTCCAATGGAGATCGTGAACAGACTGGAGATTTCAACGCCAGTAAAGGAATTATGAGGTACCCTCGCGGGTAGACAGAGAGACATCTCATTATATATGTGGAGCTCTGTTACCGTGTATCGAGGAGGGTGCCATGGAAGTTTACGACGGTTTGCCATTTTCGGACAATGAAGGTCGAAGTGACATTGACGCTGTTCTTAGAAAACTCGAGGAATTTTGCGTTGGAGAAGCGCACGAGGCTTATGAAGCCTACAGGTTCAAGAAACGTTGTCAGGAATCGTTTGAGACAATTGACTCGTACCTTGCCACTCTGAGAAAACTGACACAAATGTGCAATTTTGGCCAGATGGAGGATAGAATGCTAAGTGATCGTACAGTTGTTGGTGTGAGAGACAAACTTCTAGAAGACAGAAAACTCACACTGGCACGATGTGTAAAAATCAGCAGAGCCTAGGAATCTTCTAGGAGTCAGGCTAAGACAATGTCTGGACGCGCCACTGAAGCCGTCGCCGACGTTAGCCGACTAAATAGTAATCAGCCCAAAGGACAGCAACGAACCAGGAAGCAAAACTACAAGTCAGTGAGGAGGACTTGTCATGGAAGGTGGAAGGCAACCACATAGCTACGACAAATGTCCATCACAGGACGCCAAGTGTAATAAATGCCGCAAACGGGGACATTTCGCTGTCCCTTGCCCTACTTCACGTCCATTCCGTGCAGTTGAGGAAGATGAGAGTATAGCATTGCTGGGCCTGTAAGTGATGAGAACACTGATCTGTGGAATGTTAAAGTGAAAGTACATGTATGTGACTGTGTCGATTTGGATGATTTCATAGTCACTGTTGCAGACGTCAAACCCTTCTCCCTGTCTGAAAATGAAACTTAACAATTCGCTGAAGAAGTTATTTGGTCCTGGTGGAAAAGAGCTTTCCGTATTAGGACATTTCACTGCAAAACTGACCACGTCAAAACATTCAACCACGCAGACTTTTTACGTAGCACAATGTCTACAGCAACCTTGTTAGGCCGGCCTGCAATTACCGAGCTTGAAATACTCCGGCGTGTGAATCCGGTTGTCACTTAAAACACAGGTGACAAAACACAGAGAACGTTACCCAAAGCTGTGTTCTGGGTATTTTGAAGTTGAAAGACTCGACTTGCTTAAGACGCGGTTCCTTTCGCCATAATGTCACCAAGACGCCTTGCATTACCATTAATGACACAGTGCAAATGGAACATTTGCGTGTCGTTAGACCCATTAAATAGCCAACACCTTTGTGTGCACCGATGGCACTCGTACCAAAGGCTAGCTGACAAACGAGAATGTGCGTGGATCTCACCGAGTTGAACAAGAGTGTTCTTCGAGAGTACTTTCCACTTCCCTCAACAGACCAATTACTGGTACAGCTGTCAAGAGCAACTGTTTTCTCCAAATTGAACTGTAATAGTGGATTTTACCAAGTTCTTGATGAATCATCACGGTCTTTGATGATATTCATAACTCCATTTGGGAGATATTGCTTCCAACGCCTCTGCTTTGGCATTTCCAGTGGCCCGGAAGGGTTTTACACGATCATGTCCCCGCTCGGAGATGGTATTACTGGACTTTTTTGTGACATAGATGATGTTCTCATATCAGGAAAAGACAATGAACAACATGACGACAGGTTTCAGACAGTTCTACGGAAACTAAAAGATGCATGAGTCACCCTTAATGACAAGTGTGTCTTTTCACGACCAGAATGAGCTTTTCCAGGACTTTTCTGCAGAAGGTGTCGCTGTAGACCCTAAAAAAGTTGCAGCGATCGAGAATTTTCCCAGACCAACAACCGTGACGGAAGTCCGTCGATTGTTAGGAATGGCCGACCGTGTTGGAAAATTTATCCCTACTTTATCAGAGAAAACAAAGCCTTTGCGGGAGTTACTTGTGAAAGAGAACCACTGGACTTGGAGTGAACCACAGAAGAAAGCTTTCACTCAGATCAGAAAGGATGTCAGTTCAGCTCTAGTGCAAACAAACCAACAAAGGTGTCTTGTAACCTGTCATCGTACGGATTGGGTGCTGTACTTTTTTACAAGGATAAAAATAAATGCAGACTTGTAAACGCATCCTGATATATGACGGCCACAGAGCAAAGATTCGCCCATGTGGAAAAAGAAGCTTTAGCAGGGACGTGTGCGTGTTAGAAATTTGTTGACTTTCTTGTTGGACTAAAAAGCTTTTTGATAGAAACTAGTCACAAGCCATTGCTGGCCCTGTTGAAAAACAAGCTGTTGGATACTCTGCCGCCCAGAATCTAACGCTTCAGGACGAGGTTGATGAGATATACCTAGGAAGTTCAACACGCTACAGGTAAGAACCTCACTACTGCCGATAGATTGTCTCGAGCACCAGTTACTGTACCAGACAAGCAGACATGTAAATGGTTAAGTAGTAACAAATTACACGTTCTCTAGCACAATATCTTAAGCAGAATTGGGTTAAAAAAGGGCTGATTTTGGATTTGATTTGATTGAATTGGTGTATTTTTACTCAAGAATATTTCACTTATACGACGGCGACCAGCAATATGTTGGGAGGAAACTGGGCAGAGCCCGGGAAACCCACGACCATCCGCAGGCTGTTGTTAGACCTTCCCACATGCGGCCGGAGAGAAAACCAGCATGAGCTGGACTTGAACTCACAGCGACAACATTCGTAAGAGGCTCCCAGGCCATTACGCTGCGCAAACGCGTTAAACAAATGAGCCACGGAGGCCCCCGCTGATATTGGAAGTCTTATCTTGCAAATATTTCGTGTTGATGTATACCTTGCAGATAGTCTTTGCTGATGTATACCTTGCAGATAGTCCCTGTTGATGTATACTTCGGAGATAGTCTATGCTGATGTATACCTTGCAGATAATCTGTGCTGATGTATAGCTTGCAGATAGTCCGTGCTGGTGTGTACCTTGCAGATAGTCTGTGGTGATGTTGCAAACAGTCTGTGTTGATGTATACCTTGAAGATAGTCCGGGTTGGTGTATACGTTGCAAGTAGTCCGTCCTGGTGTATACCTTGCAGATAGTCCGTGTTAATGTATACCTTGCAGATAGTCCGTTCTGACGTATACGTATGTCGCCCTCTTATAGCAGTTGGACATGAGAACTTGGGAATACGTATGCTATTTACACTTTCTGTCCCTGCTTACCCATGGACGTCTGTGTACAACTAAACCAGGCAACACAGTTGTAAATACTGTATATATCATACTTCCGGCTTCATTCGAGCCTCTTCTTTTGTTCCAGGAATTTGTTTGCCTCATGTCCCCCATCCCCCCCCCCTCCGACCCAGCCATAATTCATAATTATATGATAATGTACAGAACCATTATTTTTGCTCTCAGCCTAGATAATATATGCTTTCTCACGAGATTTTAAATTACCGCGTGCTTTTGTCTATTCAGATTACTTGCTGGTCCGGATCTTAGTTTGCAAGATCGAAAGTTCGGGCAAGATCTTTTTTTTAACTTAGTGACACATACCATTACAGTCCTTTGTAATTCAATACGCGAAAACGCAGTGTTTTCGTTCCAGTACCAATGCTTGTACTTCTTTGGTCCGTATACCCATAGTTGATGGATCACCTACAGGGTGAACACCCTACTCAAGACTTGTTTTCGTTTACGGCAAAAAGGTCAGTGGACAAAGCAAACTGGTGCACCAGCTTTGCTAGCAGTTAACAAAACCCTTCGCCATGCATGCAGCTGACAAACCACCTGACATAAAGCTCCAGACGAATCCTGGCTAGAGCTAGATTGGAACATACGACCTGATTGGCAAAGAGCGAAATTTAGGCTTTAGACCAAACAGTCACAAGAGTAACCAGTCACAGTTTCCGCCTTGCAGTACTGTCATACGACCGTGGCGTGACATATTCATGATGGGACTATCGTGGAGTGACGCCCTCTTTATGGTAACATTGTCGTGACACGACACCATCGTGACCTGACGCCACCATGACGTGATGCTGTCGTGATGTGACACGTACTGTCGTGACGTGACTCGTGACACCCTCGCGAGGTACGTGACACCATCGTGAAGGGACACATACCGGTGATATGACATACTCGTCATTGGACACCATTGTGACGTGACACAATCGTGACGTTACACCGTCATCACGTGATGATGTCGTGATGGGACACCAGCGTGACGAGACACTGTCGTGACATGACACATGTATCCTCGTGGTGTGACACCATTGTGAAAGCACACCGTCATCACGTGATACCGTCGTGGTGTGACAGTGTCGGGAAGTGACATTGTCGTGGCGGTATATTGTGATAAACGCCAATAAAATAAATACATGATTAAACCGATAACAAAAGTTAACATATATACTCTGAATTGTCCATATATCATATATTGGGGAAATTCATAGCGTGCAGGCGTGACAGTGGAACGTTATAACAACCACCACCACCATCATCATCATTATCATCATCATCATCATCATCATTATCATTATCAGTATAATTAGTATTATTATGTATGTTTTTGTAATTAAACTGAATCTATTGTCATTGGTAACAGCTTTTTTAATGTGGCTGCCATAATGATTATGTGCTCGACCTGAAAGCTGTCACAAAAGCTTAACCGTTAACAACTGATTTCATTGGCCATAGCAAGTAAAAATCTGCAGTCTTACAGCCTTCAATAAGATCGTGTCAAGATCATAATCAGAATATGTTGAGGTGCCCTACGCAAATAACCAGACCGCATTAACTTTTCTGGAAGTCATACAAATGAGGCTACTTACAAAAGCTACTTCCTTATTCCCAGGAATCACTTGGCAGGAAATTACTTGAAAAACATGAATATTAATGGAACTCGTAACTACGGACGTAGGTTTGTTGTTGACAAACGTATCCAACAACGCCTCGAGAACAGTATTTAGCAGCAGTGACATTAGCAATGACGCAAGTCATGGAAATTATGGGAGAAAGCGACGCCAAAATTACATCGCTGGGAAATTACCTGAAAATGACAATGGAAAAGCTGTGTGAGAAGGATAAATGGAAGGGAAAATATCATAATGAAACTGGAAAGCTAACCATAGAAGTTCAAAACCTAAATTCAGATCTACGTAAAACAAGGACTGAACTGAACTGAACGAACTCAAAGTAAACTGTGAGATATCGCTCGACAGAGCGGAGCAGTACAGCAGGCGAGACTGTTTGAGAACTAACACACATTGCTTGATAATGAGAGTACGGTAGATGTAGAATTGGCCAATCCGCAAATATAAACATTTCGAAAAATGACACATCAAGGTCACACTTTATTGGCAGAGAGAGGAATCAAGCCATTGTCAAATTTGCCACATATCGTAAGAGAACTGAACTGCTATCTGCACGAAAAGTGTTTCGAAATACCCCTCCTCTTTCATCTATTTTTGTGAATGAAGATCTGACAAAGCGTTGTTCTGCCCTGTATAAATCCCTGCTTAGCTTGAAAAAGCAAGGCAATCTGCATAGTGTGTGGTCATACGATCGAAATATCTTTTTCCGTATGTCTGAAAATATTGAAAAGAAACAGGTGCTTAGCGAATCTGAACTCCCTGTCATACGTAATGCCTAAATAGACACCTTACTACAGGCGACTATACATGTGTATGTTTAGCCTGCTCAGATATGGTAAACTACATGCAAGTATAGCTCTATTTTAAGAGCAGGCATCCTAATGTGTCTTCAGGTCAGGATCATCAAAACCCAATGTAAATACCACACCTGTCAGATTTATCAATTTCCTTTATCAACTTTTGATGAACATCAGTTTCTTCTCTCTAGGTTCTCTCTGCAGGAATTGATGGTCTAATTTAATCTGTGAGTTTTATTTGTGTTTAATTTTAGATCCTCATAGTAAATTGACCCTCCCTTTGTTATGCCATACTTTAGGTATTGACCTAACTCATGCTGTGTATAGTATTATGTTTTTATTTTGTGTCACTTTGTTTTGTAAGGGAACAATAAGTTGGATCATTTAGGTTAATTTCACCAAGAAATAATGGTATTTTGGATCAACAGTTACAGTTACATTTAATAATCTGGAAAAAGTACATTATGTGTTTGTCTGAGGAAATGGGTATTTACGTGAAAGTTTCGTGCATGTGCTTTCACTCGCTATCTCTTTGTTTATTACCGGTACATCATGGATAACATAAGTCTGTTCAGAGTGGTAATTGGGGCATGGCATAATTACATGTGTTATAAAGTGAGTTTACATCTTCGAAAATTATTTACAATAATTGAAGAATGCCAATTATATTCCTGGGAATTGAATCCCTTACTGGTATATTTATTTTTTCTGTTCTGAGTACATTATGCAATCTGCATTACTCGTTAGTTATACATATGGCAATCTTAATGAGGTGTGGTGATGTACATAGAAACCCAGGACCCCCAAATCAGCACAATTTATCTTGTTGACATTTTAAGTCCCAGAGTTTATTTGCCCAAAGTGATGATCAGCGGTCGTCTTATTTTAATTTAGATGAAATGTCCATTGTATTATCAAATTAATATAATTATGATGTCATATGTGTGAGCGAAACCTGGCTCAGTGGTGATATTCCTGATGATACTGTTAATCTAGATGGGTATTGTATAGAAAGAAAGGGCAGAGACAGACACGGAGGAAGGGTGGCAATTTATTGCAAGGAATCTCTTAATATTACTTTGGTAGAGCGTCCGCTTCGGGACTGGTAGATCCAGGATAAATCCTTGATCGAGTCACACCTAAGACTTTAAAAGAGGAAGTTGTAACTTCCTCGCTTGGCGTTCAGCATGAAGGGGATAGTGCAACGACTGGTTGACCCGTATCAGTATAATGGCTCGGGCGGTGCGGCTTACTTGCTTTCGGTAAGTCGTCTCAGTGAAGCAGCACTAAAATAAAAGAGCGGTGAAAATCCGTCCTGCAACAAGGAGGCACATTACACGTACATGCACCCTAAGGATTCCTTCGTCGTCATATGACTGAAAAACTCTTGAGTTCGACGTTAAACCCCAAGCACTCACTCACTCACTTAATATTACTAGACGTAAGGATTTAGAGAATGGTGGATAATGGTGGAACAGAATAACGAAAGCTGATTGCATCATGTTACCGCCCACCTAAACAACCGGCTCATTTACGTGAGCTTTTCTTAAGTAATCTGGAAGAAAATTTAACTTTAGTCTTAACAGAAAATCTCGATGCCATGTTAATAATGGGTGATTTTAATGATGGATGTCTACACTGGGAATATATGAGCGAATTGAAAATGAGCCTTTATGATATGGTAGCTGGGAAAAATCTTTTTTAACTAATTAATGAACCCACTCGATATACTGATGATGATGCTTATGTATTGGACTTAATTATAACGGATTGTTTTTGTTATGTAATTGCCTACGGAGTTGCGTCACCAATGGCTAATCTCGACCATTGTACTATTTATTGTACTATAAACATCTTATGTAAAGATAAACCAAACGCTTTTGTAAGACATGTGTGGGACTTTAAATGGCCGATTGGTATGGTCTGCGCAATCTTCTCTCTGTTACACCATTTGATGCTGTTGGTAATATTTTCTCTCATGTGAATGACAAATTATTTGTCTGGAACAGTTTGTTTTTGTCATGTTGCAATGAATGTGTTCCGAATAAGAAAGTCACTATTAGACCAGGTGACAAGCCTTGGATTACCAACGATGCTCGGTATCAGATACGAGTGAGGAATCGTTGTTTCAAAAAATACAAACTTACTAAGTCCGATGGGATAAGTTTCGAAATTACATATCTAGAAGGGAGGCCAATAATGCTAAACGTCAAGCAATACTGCGTTACTCGACTTATATAAAAGGTAAACTCTCCAAGCCCCAGCTGGATACAGAAACATACTGGTCGATAATGAAATCTCTACTAGGATCGAAAGCAAAACCGCCTATTCTTCTTCTTGATGTCAATGGCAAAAGCGTGTCAAATGGCAGTGAAAAGGCGAATGAATTCTGTAAATTTTTCGCATCTCATTTGGCCCCTCACTACACATTACCTGTCTTACCACCTTTTACGTATGTTACAGAATCATGTCTCAGTTGTGTACACACATGTGAAAATGAGATTAAACATTTGTTTGAGACTCTGAATACAAGGAAAGCCTCAGGTACTGATTGTATAAACAACTTCAGGCTTAAAATTTCTGCTGATTGTATTGCAGCTTCCGTAAAGAATCTTTTTAATTATTCCTGTCTTTCCAGCAGCATGGAGGCTCTCTCAAGTCTGCCCTGTATTTAAAAAAGGTGATAGACATGACGTTTCTAATTATCGACCAGTGTCCCTTCAACCCTCTCTTTCTAAGGTCTTGGTGAAGGTCGTGTATAAACATCTGTATGAGTGTTGTATGTCAAATAATCTTTTCATACCACAGAACTCTGGAGTTAAACGTTGGGATTCGACTGTATGCCAGCTTACAAAAATTGTTTATGACATATACAAAAGTCTTGACAGTGGAAATGACACCTGTTTACTATTTTTAGATGTCAGTAAGGCATTTGATAAAGTCTGGCATGATGGTCTCCTGTTTAAGTTAGAGCAGTTGGGTATTGAAGATCCTCTACTTGCAAGGTTAAAAGATTATTTGCGTGACAGAAAAATTAAGGTTTGCCTGAACGAGCCCGAAACTCATCCAATATATGCTGGTGTCCCACAAGGCTCTGTATTGGGTCCACTTCTCTTCTTAATTTTTGTCAATGATATTAGTATGGATATTGAATGTAAAATTAACATATTGCAGATAACACATCCTTGTCTGAAGAAATTTTAGATTTAGCAACATCTGAGGCTAAACTTAATCGTGATCTTGAACGTCTATCCAATTGGGCTAGTCAATGGCTTGCGTCATTTAATGCCACCAAAACTGTTTATCTCTTAATATCATTGAAAAATAATCCCTCACATCCAAGATTGTATTTAGAATGCGTAGATGTGAAGAGCGATCCGTCCCATAAACATCTCTGCATTCTGCAACACTATGGTAAAAGGAATGAGCATGTAAGAGCTATAGTTAAGAAAAGGAATATGAAATTGAGTATTGTTAGTCGGGTCAGGCGAGCACAATATCCAACCCATTGGAAAATGTCCAAGGCCGAGCAGCATTGTTATGTACTGGAGGCTTACGTCGGCCTTCATATCAATCTCTTTTAATTGAACTACAATGGGAACCCTTATACAGTCGGCGTAGATCCAAGCGCATTCTGTTTTTTCATAAAATCGACAATGGGCTCTCTCCTCCATACCAAAAGACCTTACTATCTCAAAGATATAATAGCAAAACAAATGCCTACAATCTTAGAAATAGACATCAATTTCGATTATATAAATGCCGAACTCAGATTTTCTCTTCTTCCTTCTTTCCCAAGACTACCAAGAATGGAATTCATTGCCTGTTCACATCCAAAACTCCTCATTGGAAACAGTTAAGAACTTTTTGTACTCTCAAGACAGTATTAACCGTGATCTAACATCTGTGTATAATTCATTTGACACCTTTCCCTCTATTGTGCTCTGTAGAATGAGAATGGGACTGAGCGCTCTTCACGGTGACCTCTTTAAATATAATATTATCGACGATCAGTCATGTATCAAATGTAAATATAAAAGAACCTGAACTAAGCGTGAATAGTAATCAATTGATCTTAAAATCTGTACATGCCCATGTAGATTTACCATTCAAGCCCAGCAGTAATATGATTTGATTTTGATCTTTCTTTGTTCCCATCACTTTATTCTGTACATGTACATGTAATTTATTCTCCTTGTTGTCTGTGTTATTTTATGTATATACGTTGATTTTATTGTTGAGAAGATCCCCTCGTGGCTATAGAGCTGTGGGAAATCCTTAATAAACAAATAAAGAATTAGGCCTACAATTACAATTACGAAGCAGCACCTATTGTGTAGATTAGAAAACCAAGAGCTCTTCCTAACCAAGCGGGAACTGAATTCTGCAGATAAAATAAAAACAAAAAGCATTTTAATGATGAATATCAGGTGAGTAGCTTCACAAGGATTCTGCCTATCGTCGGTTACCGTAAGGTGTTTCTTTAGGACTCCGTCATTATCCACCACGATCGAGAGAATCTTTCCGTTACAACAACAACAACACAAAAAAGCGGTTGTCCCTCTGTGCTGCGATGTTATCGGTCAGATAGAATGGCATGTAACGTGCTAAATGTGCGTACCGATGTATTTTCAGAGAGTCGTTTATGGTACAAGTGTCACACGTTATCCATCTCCTAAATCAAAGTCATCAGATCTTACGAGTTGGATTTATTTTGAATGGAAAGGACAAAATTTACTCTCTGGCTGGCACGACACGAGTTCAACCATGTTTTAACTTAACACTGTGACTAGTACTCATTTTCATTATTTGTTTTTGCTCTGAATTTTTTTCCCTCAAATGTCTCCAAATATAAATTTTTGATTCTGAAAAAAAATGGGAGAGGAAGCTGAGAATTTGGATATGCTTTATTCAAACTAACTAGCTAGACTTTTTTCCGGGGCAATTTGCCATGCCATTCAATTTGCCACCCTGCCCCTAAAAATACCTATCCCCTTGATCCCTGTCCTAAATTCCATCGTGTGGTTTTAGGGCGATATTGTGTTCTGACATGTTGCTTTTGGTAGACCTTTCATAGTACCGCAGTATTTAGGAATTCACCCAGTTTCAGAGATAGTCTCCTGGCCCTAAAAATATCTGTGCCCTGTGCCCTGCCCTAAATTTCTTCATGGTGTGTTTTTAAAATGATAATTTTATGGGTACATTCTATTCAATAAAAAATAAACCGCAGCATCAGGTGCCAACATGTTCTTATTCTTAAACCTTTCATAGTGACATTGTGTATACGAATTCGCCCGGTTTCAGATGCACAATTTTCCGCCCAGCTCAGTGGACTCCACAGGACATGGTTTAAATCTACTTCCTGTTGTCTGTTATCAGAATGCGCTGTGAAATTTCACAAGATTTACACTAACTCTAGCTGCTATGATAGCCTAAGCATACCAATGAAGAAAGCGAAAACACAAATCTAAACAGCCTCAAAAACATTGCAAATTGATACAATAATTTTCAATCGCTAAACCCGGAGAGAACTGCAGGCAATACTACAAGAACACACATTCACCGAATTCATGTGTCAACACAGTTGTCCCCTCAGAAAGTGCTGACATACGCGACTTGCCATATATAAAGTGTCAAACCATGTGGTTGGAAGACAAGCTGGTTTCCTCCCACCATGATGTTGATGATTGTCATAAATTGATATATTCCTGTGTATGGCTTAAAAAACCAATTAAAATAAATAAATCAAGAATTTACGGTTTGTGCACAGCCCTTTTGCTTGGAACAGCCTTCTTCACCCGCCCCTCCCAAAAACATTGTTAAACGTCAATCAAATTAATAAGTACATGTAAATATATTCATGCAAAAGTTTCTAATTTAATCCAAGATAAGTTACGCCTTACTCCAGGCAAGTGTCAGTGACAAAATAACATATAACACTTTGATTTGGATTATATTCAGTTTTACAGTTTTACTAAAAAAAAAAGTCAAAAATAAATCAACTATAATTATATATAGACATGGGAAGGCAAATACCGTATTTCACCCAAAGTTAAGCATTTTGCGATTTACACAGTTTGCTTGATTTTGATTGATTCATCCACCATATGTTGCCATTTTTTTCGAGGTTTGATTATTTCCTTATCAGATGAACTTATGCAATGGCATCAGAAGTAACATTTTAAGGTTTTTGTGTTAAGATGAGTTAGACGAACGACCGGAGCGCCACTACAATGTGGTGTCCAACCTGATCACAGGGCTTCTCTGAACGTAAGGTTAATGACGCGCATTCGTTGGCAAAGCATCTCAGCAGCATGAAGAAATAACACTTGGTCTGTTCTATTCCATTTTAACCGATCCTCAACAACCTCCAAGAACTTGCAGGGATCTGACCCTAGTTACCAGAGACATGCTTGGTCTCGTGCTGCCAGGAGTAACCAGTTGATCCTCGGAAAATGGCAAAAGCTTCTGGATTCAACGCGGCACCAGATTGTTTGGTTTTGCAAAGTGCTCGTAAAAAAATGACGGTTGCAATGCTGAGAGTGTTTGTCATTCTCTGCTGAGGCGCAGCTTGCAGGTAGAGACATCACACAGAAGAATGTTTGGCTGGCTGAAGCCATGTTGGATTTATTCACAGAAAACAGAATTTGTTTGTACAAAAACCCTGGAACCATCCCGACTGTGGTGTTTACATTTCTGAGAGTGATCACTGACCACGAGAATCCGTCACTAAGAATCCTGCGTCAACGCAAGAGCGAGTTTTGTGTCAGTCTTCTGAGAAAAAAGTGGACAGACTGCATTGTCATCGGTAGAGCGTTGGTAAAGCTGTTACAAAGAATTGCCAGAACACCAGAGGAATGACAGCTTGTGGCGAGACACCTCCATCAGTTCACAATTCACTGGCGTCGAAAAACTTCGGATGCGAACTTCTCGAAAGACAGTATCTGTCTACGCCAGAGGGTAAGTCTCTGCGATTTAATCTCATCTGACGAGGTGGAATCTTTCAATGAACGAATTAATAAATAAATGAACGAATGAATGAATGAATGAATGAATGAATGAATGAATGAATGAATGAATGAATGAATGAATGAATGAATGAATGAATGAATTGGATAAATGAATAGGACGCCACATCTGAAACCAGGAAACAATTGTCTTTCGACATAACAATGATAACATCCAAAATCTAGGGAAAATAAACAAAACTGCAGCTAATTTCAAAAATCACATAACATACAGACTTACTTAACAAACTTAAAAATGTTTTATTTAATATTTAATTGCAGCCTCACCTGCAGCATAGTTAAACAATTCGAATACAGTCAGCTGTCACAGGGAAAACAGCAGCTTCTCACCAATGCGATCACTGTGAGTCAAGCTCATACTGGCTTCCTCTGCGGTCGTACGTAGAAAGATCTTCCAGCAACCTGCAGATAATCGTGAGTTTCAAGGTGCTCTGAACGCCTTTCCGCCACAATGCCGTATAAGGGAAATATTCTTGAGTATGACGGCGTAACAAAAAATCAAATAAACCAACAAATAAAGTTATAAATTGTATATGTATGTATGTATGTATGTATGTATGTATGTATGTATGTATGTATGTATGTATGTATGTATGTATGTATGTATGCATGCGCGCGTGCGTGTGTGGGTGCGTATGTATGTATGTATGTATGTATGTATGTATGTATGTATGTATGCATGCATGCATGCATGCATACACGCACGCACGCACATACATACACGCGTGCGTGCGTGCGTGCGTGCGTGTGTATGTATGTATTTTTGTATGTATGTATGTATGTATGCGTGTGTGTATGTATGTATGTTTGCGAGTGTGTATGTATGTATGTATGCGTGTGTGTATGCGTGTATGTGTGTATGCATGTATGTATCCTTAGGAATTTCACGTCATACCATTTTTCGGTCATATGACGACGAGGAGTCATCAGATGTATGTATACAAAATCTTGTCAGTTTCTGGATATGACTGGATATGTTCCCAAGAGATGTCATGCAAGAGATGTCATCCAAGAGATGTAATAATTCTTTTTAATTTAAATTCTCAATAGAATGTTAAAAATGCTTACACAGATTCCCCTGGTAAATATATTATCCTAGACGTACTAATACATGACGTACCAGTAACACAATGCAGCCTTTATGGGCCAAATGAAGATAGACCTAGTTTTTATAATGGAATCGTGGAAAAAATTAATCAGATTGCAAATTCCGCTCTTATTATATGTGGGGATCGGGGTAAAAATTCCGGCCTTGTTATATGTGGAGATCGGGGTAAAAATTCCGGCCTTGTTATATGTGGAGATCGGGGTAAAAATTTCGGCCTTATTATATGTGGAGATCGGGGTCAAAATTCCGGCCTTGTTATATGTGGAGATCGGGGTAAAAATTCCGACCTTGTTATATGTGGAGATCGGGGTAAAAATTCCGGCCTTATTATATTTGAGGATCGGAATTTTGTAATGGATCCAAATATAAAGATACAAAAAGTACATAAATACCAATAATCCTGGAGCCCGAAAAAGAGTAATGGATATTATCCAGGAACAAGAATTTGTGGATATCTGACGTGCACCACATGAACTAAAGAGGAAAATATACCTGGCGACCTAAAAATCCGTAAAAACAGGCCAGATTGGATTTTTCACTGTTACAAATGATATTTTTAATATGTCCACAACAACCGAAATTATTCCAGGATATCGAAGCGACCACGCGGTTGTTACATTAAGATGTAAACTTGTTACTGTGACAGATTAAAGGGTAACTGGAAACTATATTGTTCCCCTTCTGAAAGATTTTAAATACATTAACCTAGTAAAATTTTCTATCAGGCAAATTATCGACGAATACACTACTCTGTCATATTGTAGAAAAAATAAATATCATAAATATCTATACATCCTATCTAGATATAACCTTCAGCGATCAGCTTCTTTTCCTTGAAGTTTTACTCATGAAAATAAGAGGGAGAAACCATTAAATACTCATCAATAAAAAAACAGAAAAGAAACGTTTACAGAAAAGGAAATCGAAAAAAAAATTTTAAAATATTGAAAACGAGATATAGACGAATTTTCACAGGTTGACGATACACGATTGGAAAAGATAACAGCTTTAAAATCGGAGTTTGAGGAAATAAGATAAAGACAATTAGAAGGCATTAAGGCTAGAACGAAATTAAAATCAATTTAAAGTGGAGAAAAACCATCGAAGTAGTTTTTTTTTTGTTAGAGAAGAGAAATTATACTAATAAACTTCTATCAAAATTGACACTAGACGATGGAGGTGAAATATGTAAAAAAAAATCCGAGATCCTAGAAAAACAAAATCTCTACTATGCAAAACTATATTAAAGGGCTGAATAAAATGAGCACTTACAGGGCCTAAACAAATTACAACTTGGGAGACTGTCAGACATCGATGCGCAAGCACTAGAAGGACAAATAACTATGGTAGAAAAGGCTGAATGTTTGAAGAGTATGAAAAAGCGACAAAAGTCCTGGAAATGATGGATTTCATGTAGATTTTTATAAAATGTTTCGGAAAGAGATAGGATACTTTGTTTTTCGATCGGCCAGCGAAGGTTTTACTGAAGGGTTAGCAGAGGTTGTAGGCATGGGGACCCCTATCTCTCCATGTATACTTTTTACTATGTGCCGAAATACATGGATGTATTTATTGGTTTCTTTATTTCATTGGTGTTTTACGCTATACTCAAGAACATTTCACTTAAACGACGGCGGCCCAGTATTATGGTGGAAGGAAACTGGATGCAGCCCAGGGGAAACACACGACCATCCGCAGGTTGCTGTCAGATCTTCTCACGTACTGCCGAGGGAAAGCCAGCATGAGCTGGGCTTGATCTCACAGCGATCGCATTGGTGAGAGGCTCCTGGGTCATTGCGCTGCGCTATCGCGCTAAGAAACTGAGCCACGGAGGCCCCCTTGGTTATACGATGTGGGATAATAGCAATATTAAAGGTATATCAATTAACAATATCAAGTGTAGGCTAAGTCAATATACCGATGACATCCAACTAATCTTTGACTGATCAGAAGGGTCCTTAAAAGTAACGTTAGAAACTTTGGATCCTTTTTACATCTACCCAGGCTTAGAACTTAACCTTGAGAAAACCAAAGCTGTTTGGATTGGATGCCTCTCTGCCTCACAAATGAAGAACTGTCAAACTATAAAATTAGATTGGGCAACAGATTTCAACATGTTAGGAATAACTTTTTTCAACAACAGATTTTAATAATATGGGGAAAGTAAACTATTTAACAAGACTAGAAAATCTGAAAATGAAACAGAAATGAAAAATAAGAAATTTATTTTTATTAGGAAAAATAACAGTAATTAATTCCATTGCATTGTCCAAACTTATACATCTGCCCGCTAAACCCTCCGGATGCAATTGTCAAAGCTATCAATGTCTTGCTGTATAAGTTTTTGTGGAATGATGTATTTGATCGTATAAAGAGGTCAGAACCTACACAAAATTACGAATATAGGGGTATACGTATGCTAAATGTAGTAAAATTTGCAGAAGCATTAAAAATTCCAACACTTTCGGCAAGAGAACCTCAATTCAACAAAGAATGGGCTATGTTTCGGAAATTTTTCGAAAACGTGTACTTAGACACATTGGTTTATACCTTAACAACCTTATTTCTCCTTGATGACAAAATAGTCTACTAACTGATGCAAAAAAGAAGTGACGCGGAGTGGGGGGCACTTTGATTTCCTCATCTTACAAGCCTGCTGGCCGTTAATGAAACATGCCCTATAAATGAAATATAATTCTGTATAGCGCTAGACAACATTCAAATACGATAATAACTAGAATGGATATGCGAGCAGATAATAAGCCGGGATCCTGGATCGGATCGAGGGCGTTTTCTCCACCCAATAATACACGGCCCATGTAACAGCAAGTTTATACTCCCACTTCTCAAACCACGACCTGCCATGCGCAGACTGACTGCTCTACTACTACCTCGGTCGTTGTCAGAAAGCGAACACCTAGACCGTGTCGATATCTGTCAATCACCGTGGCCTGGCTGGGGTACAGTAAAAGACACAAGGTGTGCGCAAACGAAAGCTAACTTTTAGAGGTCCACGTCGTTTGCTGTTGTAGTTATCATTCTACGCCACTAAATGCAGGACAGCACAGCTGTATATCATCGTCCAACCGTTTCGGGAAATCATGGACAGTGGAGCGGAAAGCATCAGGTGAAATACTATAAACCCAGACCAGTTCCCGTTTAACTTCGTGTTAAAGCAATAGGATTACCATCTTTTTCTAAACAAAAAACCGGTGTTGTCATTTAAACGCTTCCAGTGATCGTAGCTCAAATCCGTTCCAATTTTGCTCAATGAACATGTCTTGGGCTACAATTTGGTGCAAGTACAGTTCCTATAGTTCTCGAGTTACAAGGTTATTGAAATTACGTAACTAAATTAAGTTTTTTGACTATATCTCAAAAAGTTACAAGGATATGCAAAAAATAAAAGCAGATTCGGAATCAGCGGCTCAAAATACACCAGAATACGTTACACAAAGTTAAAGTTTCGAAACTTTTCGTGACGTCACGTAAAAAAGTAAGAAGAAGAAAAAACAGAACGAATACATTAGGTATCCCCTTCTGGAGAACGGAATCCCTAAATATAGCCAAACCACCATTACCTGCACAAAGTTAACACAATTCAAACTGCAAAAATGCAGCACATTTCCCGGCGTTGATTTATAAAACAGATTACAAGCATGAGTTTGCTAAAATTTCCCCATTTTATACATGTGAGCAAAAAGCTGGCTATGTGCAAACGAGCGCACGCGATACACTATATGTACAATGTTTAGTTACTAAAATTGAAAGGTTTGTGGTATCCACTGATTTAAGCACAGGGCTTCAGGAGTTGGAAGAAAGTTTTGTTCTAGACAGACGTCTTCGTCTTTCCGTTTAGGGGCAAGGGTTGTTGAGGATTAAAATAAAACAGTCGGCATTGTTTCGCAATGTGCTTCTCCTCGTCACACAAAACTGGTGAAATTAGTTCACTGCAAATATTTCACTCCCTACAAAAACAGCACAAAGAATTCCAGGTCTCATGTCACAAGCACGAGGTCCCAAAAAGAGTTCGTTTCAAAACTCAGAATTACAAAAAATGGAAGCAATTAGAATATGGTTGGCGTCTATTCCCTAAGGCTCCCATTTTTAGAGACCTCAAAATGTTGTTGAATTTAGCAGAGGCTAAACTTTGGTCCCGGATTTCCATAACCAGGATGGGTTAGTTAGCCTTAATGGCCGAAGCAAGTCTTTCCCAGAAGAGCGCCTCGCCGTACCTGTTGTTCGTCATCTCCATGTACGTCTGGTTGTGGATGACGTCTACATTATCAGCGGAAAGTTGACTGGTCGGTATTTTCTCTGTCAGAACCATCACCAGTACGTCTCTGCCGCTATGAATCCCCTCCATCCAAGCCATGTTCATCTCGTACACACACCATTTGCTTTTTAGGAACTTTCGAGAGAGGAAGATCACGGTTTTCCTGCTGTTCTGTATGGCGTGTAGAATGTTGTCAGTAAAATAGAGTCCAGGTAGGAAATCTCTCTTGTCTATACAGAGTTTTAAGCCAGCGTCCCTTTCCAGACGGGGAATAACCTGTTCACGGATGAAGGTTCGATCCGAGTCTTCATAAGACACAAAAGCGTCGTAACCAAATGGATTCTCTTCGGCGGTGTCCAGTCTTTGGTAACCCGATCTCTTTCGCCAGTTAGTCGCCATGTAGAACAGATAACGTAGTTTCCAGCGATGTCGGCGGACAATTCCAACCAGCAGCACTATCAGGAACAAAGCCAGACATGCGCATAATCCACCAATTAGAACAGTGTAAGATCGACAGTGCCGCTGAAGATGATTCAGAATGGATGTGCTGCCTGACAAAGACACCACTGTGCCATTTTCCAACGTACAGGAGGTGGAGTTTAAATTGCGGATGTCAACTTTGGTTAGTGTTAACCACTCGATGAAATTCTCCGTGTCACAGATGCACTGAAGTTGGTTCCCCTGGATGTCAACTTGGATGGGAGAGAATTGCTGGATAGTATCAAGATCTCTACATAATGACAGATGGAGAGCTTTTAGTTTGTTTTTGGACAAATCTAGATGCCTAAGCTTGACTAGACCGGAAATGTTCGCTTTCCAGTTCGAAAGGTAATTTCCGGACAAGTTTAGATAAGTGAGGTTTGTTAGACTTGAGAACAAGTTGGGCCCAACATATTCTAGTTGAATGTCGTTCATTTTCAGTTTGGTAAGATTATAAAACATGTTCTTGCTAAAGTTCTTTCCGAATCTGTTTTCACCAATGAGCAATGTTTCCAGGTTGGTCGCATGGGCAAAAACGTCTCTGAAACTTTGAAGCAATTGTTGCCTGTTAGGTAAAGGTATCGTACATTATCCAAACCTTTGACGGGACCGATCCACTTGTCCAAGAGATTTGTTAGCAAAATACAACTGATTGAGGCCTAAGTTTACAAACTCGAGAATGTAAATCTGTGACTGGTCGGGGCAAAACAACATTTCTCGCCCCCATCTGTACACAAAGACACCTGCTCTTATTTCTACATGTCCGTGTGTTACCTAAACCATGATACATTAGCTATTCTAACATAACTCGGGCCACAAATTTCACCGCCTCACTTTAGAGGCATGCTTTGGCCACGTGTTTTAAGTGCGGTGATGTTGGAATGAGATATCCGAAGGGCCACGCAAAATTCATTTTCTTATCCAACAGGAAACGACATCAGTCTCGTGAAATGTTGTTTTTGGAAACCGTGAATGTCACAAAAAATGTGCTGCTAGATTTTTACTTTGGTGGGTGTAAGTTGACAGTCTTACCCATGTGTGTAGGGACTACGAAAGTAATAGATACTTTCCATTGATAGCATTCTGACGAGAGAGAGAAAAACAGCAGGTTGACTTAAAATAAGATAGTTACTATATTTCACCAAGCATGCCGTTAATGACATTCGCTTCACTTTTGTGAGGGTTTTTTCAAGATACGTAAGAGTATGTAAAGCATTATGGTTCAGATAAAACGCGGACATGTAGAAAGAGTGCAGGTGATTCTGTGCACATATAGTGGCCAGAGATATGGTCTAGTTCCGACGAGTTGGAGTTTTACGTAATTCGGCGTGAATGTAAACACACACAATACTTAGGGCATACCAGCTCGGTGAATTACCTAACTTCTTTATTTGTATTCCAATCGATCGTATCGGATAAAATGGCCTCCATATTTTCATAAGTTGTTTAATTACATTGAGGATATACGTCAGTAAATTTGTGTTTCGTCTCAAAAACAGAATGGTGTCAGAAACCTGGGATTAAAGCGCTTTATTGGGAATGTGGCCATCCAGTGTGGCCACTCGGGCCACAAATTTCACCACCTCATTTTGGTGAGGCCTGCTTTGGCCACATGTTTTAAGTACGGTAATGTTGGTATGAGATATCCAAAGGACCACGCAAAAGACATTTCCTTGATAAGCAAGGTGAAATGTTAATCATAAACCGCGAATGCCACAAAGAAAATGTGTTACTAGATTTGTACTTTGATCCGTGTATGTTGACAGCGCTACCTATGTGTATAGGGGATATGAACAGAAGCGCCTCTCAGTGAATACTTTTAACAGCTTTCTGATGTGTGAAAGAAGAAATAAAACCACGCTCAGGTCAATTAAAATAGTTACTCTATTTGCCCAAGAAAGTTCGTAAATGACATTCGCTTCACTTTGGTGAGGGTGGCTTCAAGCTACGTAAGAGAGGATAGCGCATTATGGTTCAGGTAACACGTAGTAATGAGTGCAGATGATTTTGTGCACAGACAGTGGCGAGAATACGTTCCTTTTGTCCGCACGAGTCACAGTTTTACTTAGTTATGTACTAAGAACAGTTTTATACATGTTATTAAATGTGATGGTTATGTTATACACAAGTGATGAATGGCGTTGATATTCGATACTTATGAGTGTTATAGTAACTACATGCAGATAATATATTGCGATCTAACTGATTGCTCAGTGTTAACATTTAAGTTCGCTTTGAACACAATATTTCGTACATTTTACGATAACATATCCAGGTGCAGGCCAGTCAGAATGCCGGCCTACATATAATGATGCTGGCATAAAACATTATGTTTCGGACATTTGCAATAATATAGGCATATTTCAGTGGAATATGCATATTGGTAATCAAATGTCTCATGTAGGCCCATGGCTATAATTTTTTTATTTATTTGATTGGTGTTTTACGCCGTACTCAAGAATATTTCACTTATACGACGGCGGCCAGCTTTATGGTGGGTAGAAACCGGGCAGAGCCCGGGGGAAACCCACGACCATCTGCAGGTTGCTGGAAGACCTTCCCACTTACGGCCGGAGAGCAAGCCAGCATGACCTGGTCTTGAACTCACAGCGACCACATTGGTGAGAGGCTTCTATGTCACTACGCTGCGCTAGTGCGCTGACCGACTGAGCCACCGAGTTCGTTATTTCTATCACTCTGAGGAGTATGCTACCACTATCATCGAGGGTCTAGAGGATGGTAACTAAAACATTATAGGGGTGTTCGGTATGGATCAGCGACAGTTTATTTCCATGCCTTTGTTATGTACACAGGCCCCTTTTTCGAGACGTAGTATTTATCTATCTAATAAAAACATGAAAGGGAAGGTAATCCTGTTTCTAAATTGCCTCTGGCGGAGTTGAATAGACATGTACGTACATATATGCAGCTCTACACACTAAGACTAACACGGCAATTCTGAGCAGCCAAAGCATATTTCATAAATACATATTTATCTACAATCTACAATTAATGATGTTACTTCTGAAATTTTAAAATATTCTTTCTAACACGCATTTCTGGTCAGTCGGCTGACACCGATCTTTGTGGTAGACTCAGTTGTGGCCAACTCATGTGGATTTGGGATGGGCATGTGACCGCCCCACGTCATCGAGGAGCCCTGTTTTAATCCGACATCTTTCCGGTGGAGGAAATTACAGTGTAAATGTTTATACGCCCATGATGACATAAAACAGCACGTGCTATTTTATTTGACTGTTTGCTAAGAGTCCTCGGTGAGTATTTTATAATAAGTGGTTTTCTGCGCTATCATTTTCCCTGTCTGGCTTAATGGCATATGGGTGGGTTTCCCCCAGGGTCTGCCCGGTTTCCACCCACCATAATGCTGGCCGCCGTCGTATAAGTGAAATATTCTTGGGTACGGCATAAAACACCAATCAAATAAATAAATAAAATAAAATAATGGCATATAGTGTACATACTCGTTTCTACCGATATCCCGGTTCAGCTAAATGACACTATGCAGTTAGTATTAGATTTATATGGATGCATACGTGCGTGGTGACAAGTACCGTCCCATGTGACTGAATAATTGTCCACTTCCTTGATTCGCGTAACCTTGGTGATCACGTGCTTGATACTCACGTGAAGGCTCTTTGTGTGAAAATAAATCAGTATGTGACACAGGACAGCTAGGCATAGGACGAGGCTACTTTAGATTTTTTCTGAGTGCTCTTCCATTCATCTAACTCCCAAATAAAGCAGGGTCATGGTAACCTCGTGTCATCCAACATCTCGACGTGAATTGTCTTCACAGTGATAGGAGAGACAGGAGATCGCCAGTCTATGAAATGACATTCAAATCTCGCGCGGCAGCGTGATGTCACCTTATATGAATTTTAGGCGAATAGGGTGCAGTTTTAAATGAATTAAGGAGTCGCGGCTGGCTGGTTCGTTAAAAGTTTTGATCTTGTATCAGTTCATCGCTACTTTACATGCGAGGTCGAATCCTTGTGAATAAACATGAGTGAATAAAAGATGTCAATTCAAATACAATCAGCTGTCACATAGAAAACAGCAGCCCAATGCGGTCGTTTAAGTTTAAGTCCAGCTCATGCTCATGGTCGTACGTGGAAAGGCATTCGAGCAACCTGCGGATCATCGTGGGTTCCAAAGTGCTTTGAACGGCTTACTTTCACCACAATGCTGGCCGCCCTCGTATAAGTGAAATATTTTTGAGTACGATGGCGTAAAACACCAATCAAATAAAGAAATAAAGTTATATATAGTGTATGTATGTGTGTGTGTGTATGTATCCTTGGGGTTTCACTTCATACCATTTTTCACTCATATGACGACGAGGAGCCATTAGGTGTGTGTACATATATTGTGCGTATATTGTAGACGCCATGCCTCCAAAGTGTTGCCGTTGCTCTAACTTCTCAGTGCTGAACGCCAAGCGAGGCAGCGGCAAGTACCATTTTTAAAGTCTTGTTTTTATCCTGTTGTATTTTTTTATTTGTTTATTTATCTTTATTTTTTAAGTAGAAGAATTTTGCCTCTTTGTTCCAAGCAGCATTTTCGACTAAATCTGCTGAACGAACTTGATTCTGTCTTGTAGGTAGTCTCCAAGTCTTATCTGGGCCTTGGATTTACAGTCCACAAGCTATGCTCAGACAGAATATTTCTTATAATTTGATGTCATTTTAGACGACTTCAGCTGATTTTTATACACGTGAGTGTAGCCTGTACTGAAATGACTCGCAAGAGTCGTGCATTATATTTGTATACTGACAAACCCATTGTCTACCACACAAAACCCAACATTGCCCTGCCTAGCTCATGCTGGCTTCCTTTCCGGCCCTACGTGGGAAGGTCTGCCAGCAGTCGGTCGTGGGTCGTGGGTTTTCTCCAGGCTCTGGCCGGTTTCCTCTTACCATAATGCTGGCCGTTGACTACGGCGCAAAAACACCAAATAAATATCACTAAAAGCCATGCACATACATGTAATTTCTAATGGAGTCTGAAACAATACATTTCTACTGACAAGCTCATCGTCTATCACAAAAACGGCATGCACTTGAATATACTTGGTAAGGGAGTAAAATAGTATTTTACTGACTTAACAGTTTACATTTTTACGTCCTGCACATCACATGCAATCGTCTACCCTCTACACCCGAGGATATGCTTGGTAATGGACGAAAACAAGCGATTCGTATATCACTGTCCTATATCATAGCAGCACTTAAAGAATGAAATAAAGCGAGAATGGGACATCGATGCCTGGATAAGTCCTCTAAGCTCTCATGCAAGAGATGAAATAATTCTTTTTAATTCAAATTCTGAACACAATGTTAATAATGCTTTATATAGACTCCCCTGGTAACTATATTATCCTAAACGTACTAATATATGATGTTCAAGGAACACTATGCAGCCTTTATGGGCCAAATGAAGATAGACCTAGTTTTTATAACGGAATCGTGGAAAAAATTAATCAGATTGCAAATCCCGCTCTTATTATATATGGGGATTGGAATTTTGTAATGGATCCAAATAAATATACAAAAAAACCTAAAAACCAATAATCCTAGAGCTCGAAAAAGACTAATGGATATCTGACGTGCACCATATGCACAAGAGAGAAAATATACCTGGCGAGGTAAAAATCCTTAAAAACAAGCCAGATTAGATTTTTCCCTGTTACAAATGATATTCTTAATATGTCCACAACAACCGAAATTATTCCAGGATATCGAAGCGACCTCGCGGTTGTTACATTAAGATGTAAACTTGTTACTGTGACAGATTAAAGGGTAACTGGAAACTATATTGTTCCCCTTCTGAAAGATTTTAAATACATTAACCTAGTAAAATGTTCTATAAAGCAAATTATCGACGAATACACTCCTCTGTCATATTGCAGAAAAAATGTCCTAGATATCCATAGATCCTATCTATATATAACATTCAGCGATCAACTTTTTTTCTGTGAAGTTTTACTCATGAAAATAAGAGGAGAAACCATTAAATACTCATTAATGAAAAACAGAAAAGAAACGTTTACAGAACAGGAAATCGAACAAAATATTTTTTTAAAAATTGAAACCGAGATATAGACGAATGTTTCACAGGTTGAAGATACACGATTGAAAAAGTTAACAGCTTTAAAATCAGAGTTTGAGGGAATAAGACAAAGACAATTAGAAGGCAATAGGATTAGAATGAAATTAAAGTCAATTAAAAGTGGAGAAAAAACATCGAAGCAGTTTTTTTCGTTACAGAAGAAAAATTATACTGTTATGTGCACGACTGCCGTCAGTTTCTAAATTTAGCTTGCCACTGTTTACATACGCTGAGTTCAGCGCCTGCTGCCTGCCTCTACCTTAGAATATTCCAGAATGCGCTCAGTTCGGTGCCTGTTTCTTTACATCAAGTGTTCAGGAATTTTCTTATTCTAGACAATTCCAACAGGCTATATAAGACCTATGAAAGCAGGTCAAACGGGGAGAACAGAGAACGGAGAAAGGAGAATTATTGAGAGCTTGGATGCTTTTGCTGTGTATTACTTTAGTAGGCCATTTGTGCTGAATTTTGGTGTCTTTATAGCCTCTGGCTTTGTTATATCCTATCTCCACCGAGCACTTGTTCAGTCTGAACTTGTGTTTAATTTGTGCTCTTGTATACACAGTGCCTATTAGTACACGGACCCTATCTGTGGAATTTTGTGTATATTTCGTCATACACTCAGTTATACTGTGGATTTTCCCTCTTGTGAATTTGCCTCTGAGCATTTATGCCTGTGTGGTATATATATTGTGGAATATATGCGTCCGTTTGGACTGGACACCGTAAGTACTTTAGTATTTGTATAGATACTGCTACCCTTTCTTGTTAAACTTAAGTACTTTAGTATTTGTATAAGTCTTATTATCTGTTCTTGTTAAGCTAATAAATTGTTGTAAAATAAAATCTGCTGGTTTTGGTTACTTTTTTGTGCGGCTAAACTGTCGTGTATTTCGAACAAGCCATCTCTTTATAATACAGACAGTTTGGGTCGTAACAATACTAATAAACTTCTATCAAAATTGACACTAGACGATGGAAATGAAATATATAAAACATCTTAGATCCTAGAAGAAGAAAAACTTTACTATGCAAAACTATATAAAAGGGCTGAATATAAAGAGCACTTACAGGAACTAAACAAATTACAACTTGGGAGACTGTCAGACATTTGTCAGACAGAGGACAAATAACTATGGAAGAAGACTGAATGTTTGAAGAGTATGAAAAACGACAAAAGTCCTGGAAATGATAGATTTCATGTAGAATTTTGTAAAATGTTTTGGAAAGAGATAGGATACTTTGTTTTTCGATCGGCCAGCGAAGGTTTTACTGAAGGGTTAGCAGAGGTTGTAGGCAAGGGGGCCCTATCTCTTCATGTCTATTTTTACTATGTGACGAAATACTTGGTTGTATTTATTGGTTTCTTTATTTCACTCATGTTTTACGTTATACTCAAGAATATTTTACTTAAACGACGGCGGCCAGCATTATGGTGGGAGGAAACCGGGTGCTGCCCAGGGGAAACACACGACCATCCGCAGGTTGCTGTCAAATCTTTTCACGTACTGCCGGAGAGAAAGCCAGCATGAGCAGGATTTTAACTCACAGCGACGGCAATGCCTAGAGGCTCCTGGCTCATTGCGCTGCGCTATCGCGCTTAGAAACTGAGCCACGGAGGCACCTTGGTTATATGATATGGGAGTTATTTTACGCCATAAAACGCACGACAGCATAGCTGTATATCATCGTCCGACCGTTTCGGGAAATCATGGTTAGTGGAGCGGAAGCATCAGGTGAAATGCTATAAACCCAGTCTGGTTCCCGTTTAACTCCGTGTTAAAGAATTGGATTAACATCTTTTTCTAAACAAAAAAACGGTATTATCATTCAAAGGCTTCTAGCGACAAAATTATCAATCAGCTCAAATTCGTTCACATAACACTGAAAAAGCATTTCTTGGGCTACAATTTGGTGCAAGTTTCACATTTCTAGCTCCCATAGTTCGCGAATTACAGGTCATTGAAATTACGTAACTAAATTTAGATTTTTTTGACTATGTCTCAAAAAGTTACAAGGATATGCAAAAAATAAAAGCAGATTCCTAATCAGCGGCTCAAAATACACCAAAATACGTTACACAAAATTAAAAGTTTTAAAACTTTTTGTGACGTCACAACTTCGACCAATGGCAAGCTTTCAAAGTGTTTACCGGATGTCAACGATGTTTTTTTGTAAATTTTAGTAACTACCAACGGTCTACTTGCATATCAAATTTCAAAACAATCGGTGCAGTGATTCTTAAGAAGAAGAGTTTTAAAAGTTTCAAACAAAATCCAATATAGCGGCCAAACCGCGAGACCTAGAAATAAATTTTAAAGAGTACCCCTGGAAAATATCTGACAGATAATATGTGACAAAATTGTGCTGGCTATGTGCAAACGAGTGCACGCGATACACTATATGTACAATGTTTAGTTACTAAAATTGAAAGGTTTGAGGTATCCACTGATTTAAGGACAGGGCTTCAGGAGTTGGAAGAAAGTTTTGTTCTAGACAGACGTCTAGACGTCTTTCCCTTTAGGGTCAAGGGCTATTGAGGAATTAAAATAAAACAGTCGACATTGTTTGGCAATGTGCTTCTCCTCGTCACACAAAACTGGTGAAATTAGTTCACTGCAAATATTTCACTCTCTACAAAAACAGCACAAAGAATTCCAGGTCTCATGTCACAAGCACGAGGTCCCAAAAAGAGTTCGATTCAAAACTCAGAATTACCAAAATTGGAAGCAATTAGAATGTGGTTGGCGGTCTATTCCCTAAGGCTCCCATTTTTAGAGACCTCAAAATGTTGTTGAATTTAGCAGAGGCTAAACTTTGGTCCCGGATTTCCATCACCCGGATGGGTTAGTTAGCCTTAATGGCCGAAGCAAGTCTCTCCCAGAAGAGCGCCTCGCCGTACCTGTTGTTCGTCATCTCCATGTACGTCTGGTTGTGGATGACGTCTACAATATCAGCGGAAAGTTGACTGGTCGGTATTTTCTCTGTCAGAACCATCACCAGTACGTCTCTGCCGCTATGAATCCCCTCCATCCAAGCCATGTTCATCTCGTACACACACCATTTGCTTTTTAGGAACTTTCGAGAGAGGAAGATCACGGTTTTCCTGCTGTTCTGTATGGCGTGTAGAATGTTGTCAGTAACATAGAGTCCAGGTAGGAAATCTCTCTTGTCTATACAGAGTTTTAAGCCAGCGTCCCTTTCCAGACGGGGAATAACCTGTTCACGGATGAAGGTTCTATCCGAGTCTTCATAAGACACAAAAGCGTCGTAACCAAAGGGATTCTGGTCGACGGTGTCCAGTCTTTGGTAACCCGTTCTCTTTCGCCAGTTAGTCGCCATGTAGAACAGGTATCGGAGTTTCCAGCGATGTCGGCGGACAATTCCAACCAATAGCACTATCAGGAACAAAGCCACACCTGCGCATAATCCACCAATTAGAACAGTGTAAGATCGACAGTGCCGCTGAAGATGATTCAGAATGGATGTGCTGCCTGACAAAGATAACACTGTGCCATTTTCCAACGTACAGGAAGTGGAGTTTAAATTGCGGATGTAAACTTTGGTTTGTGTTAACCACTCGATGAAATACTCCGTGTCACAGATGCACTGAAGTTGGTTCCCCTGGATGTCAACTTGGATGGGGGTGAATTGCTGGATAGTATCAAGATCTCTACATAATGACAGAGGGAGAGCTTTTAGTTTGTTGTTGGATAAATCTAGATTCCTAAGTTTGACTAGACCGGAAATGTTCGATCTCCAGTTCGAAAGGTAATTTCCGGACAAGTTCAGATAAGTGAGGTTTGTTAGTCTTGAGAACAAGTTGCGCCCAACCGTTTCAAGTTGATTGTGGTTCATGTCCAGGAGATTTAGTTTAGTGAGATTATGAAACGTGATCTCTCTGAAGTCTCTTCCGAGTCTGTTGTTTCCGATGAGCAATGTTTCCAGATTTGTCGCATAGGCAAAAAACGTCTCTGAAACTTTGTAGCAATTATTGCCCGTTAGATCAAGATGACGAAGTGTCTCTGACCCTTTGACGGGACCTATCCATTTCTCCAAAAGGTTATTAGCGGCATTCAAATGGCTGAGGCTTGAACTGGTAAATTCCAAATACGGGATGGCGAAACGCAGTTTGTACGTATCACTGATGTTTACCAGCCATAAATTTGGAGGAAGAATTATGCCGAAGTCCACGTGATTTTCTGTTGCGTTTTTGTTTTTCGAAGTGTTGGGGCGAATTTTACGCAATTCTGCCGATGTTTCGCTAAAATGAATTTTACGATCTACCTTGGGTGTTCTACCGAACGCTGGTACTTCCTGGTAACTGGCATCGATTTCAGTGATACTTTTCAACCGTAAAAGGTGACGCATCTGCCTCGTGTTTGTCTGTAAATTGTTCCATGACGCGCGGAGCACTTTGATTGATAACGGCAAAAGCTGAATTACACCTTCCTCCAGTTGGCCAATGGTGTTGTTGTCTAAGTGCAATTCCTCAAGGTTCGTGTTCGTGATGTACTGTACGTCCTCCTTCGTAACAACAGTCAAATATGGATGTGCATGAACCCGTCGCATCACGATTTTCCGGATTGTAGAGTTCTGGAGACCATACGAGCTCATCCTCACCCCTTTAATCTCCAGGTTCTTATTGTAGCTGTAGTCAATAGTGTCGATGTTTGGCAAATATGTGAAAGCCTCTTTGTGGATCCACCTCAGATCACAGTGGCTAAGAAATAAATTCTTCAAAGGAACATCACAGAAGTTGATGAACGTATCTTTAGATATGGATGTAAAGGAAGGTGTCCAAGAAAGGTCTAATGTTTGAAGTGATGTCATTTTGCGAACGCCTTCTCCAAATGTCTTGTTCGACAATCCATTGATTACAAGCGTCTCCAGTGAGGAGAGTTTACCCAAGGCAACATCCGGGTATTGAATCTCGGGGTCATCAACGTATAAGTTAGACTTTAAGCTTAACAAAACAAGACCCTTAAGAGAGTCGAATACGTCCTCAGGAAACGTTTTGTAGGACATCTTGAAGGGATTTCCGTCCAGACGCAGTGTTCTCAGTTGATGTAATCCGTCAAACGCTCCTGACCCCAAATAGGATAGGTTGTTGTATGAGATGTCCAGTGATTGTAGATAGTGGTAGCTCATAAAAACACCATTTGGAAGAGTTTCAATCTTATTATAGCTGAGAAGTAACTCGGTGACATTCTGGGGGATGTTTTTAGGTACAAATGTTAGATTTCTGTGCGAACAGTCTATAATGACATCATCACCTAATGATACAGCACAAGGGCATGGAAAGGTACCAGTCAAATTGCACAGTGGATTTAGTGTCATGCTTACATACTTGGTGCCGATACTTTTGGTTTTCCTGAACTCATTCCAGTTTTTGCCATCGTTGTGGAGATCTGTGGTTTTTCTCGGACTCCGCGCATAACTCACTGGTAGGTTGCCCGAGTGGCTGGCTAAAACGTTTATTGTTGCTAAGACGCTAACTACGAGCGCGAAGATCGACGTAGCTGCCAGTGATGTAAATTGTGTCTTCGCATACATCCTTATCTCATCAAGAGACAGAGGAAAACACACTTTATCTTAGCTTTGCCTGAAAACAAACAAAAGAAATAAATTATAAACACAACTGAACTAAACTTTAACTTCATTTAATGCTTAATGCCTAGAAACAGACTTGAAACCATAGGCATGATTTCGTCTCACAACGTCGTTATGACTGTGTGTGACTGGGTCGATCTAGCTGCAGTATATTTAGTACAGTTAAGGCATGGTTTGCAGGGAGGTGAAAATGAACCGTTGACATTTTGAGGGCCTTAAGTTCGAAATAGACATTCGTATACCAGCCGTCAAGCAATAAGGCCGCTCTCTTGGCGGATGGATTGCTTTAGTATGTGGTCGAACCCGGGGCTAGAGGATGTATACTTATCTTGTTGAATTAAATCGCCACGTTGGATACATGAACAGTCACAATCAAAGCGCAACTGACATACATATTTTATTATCAACAACTTATATTCTAGCATGGTTCACCGTGTGGATCTATGCATGGAAACAGACATTAATATACCAGCCGTTAACCAATGACGTTCCGGGTGAATGATAAGAAAACAAAAACAGGCAAAAGCTACTGTGTTGCGTTCAGTAGGTAAACGCTCTTACATAGTAAAGACTTCTAAAGGAAGAAGGTTCTTTTAAAATTATGTTTAAGAATTGTCCTTTGCAGCTGAATTCGTCTTGAAAGTCTAGTGTGGTTGTACAGATTGACCTGCAAATCACTTTCTTTAAAGCTTAAGAAAGGAGAGCGGGGTGTAGTGTGTACATGTAACATGTTACTGTACATACACGTATTACGTGTAACGCATTGTATTATAGGACATTGTCTGAGCTGAGTGACAGTAAACCGACATCCTACATCAGTCAACTCTTCTGTGTTACCTCTATGTGATGAGTAAACACATGGTAACGCGACAATATACACAGCTTGGACTTTGGACTTCTTACACCTTCCCCTTTCTTATCTCCACCCTCTCCCGTTTCCATCTTGTTACGAGGGAATATGACGTATGGAAGTCGATGGAACAATCCAAACAATCCGAATAGATTATCAATATAAAAGACGCACAGCATAGGGAGAAAACTGGAGCGACAGCAGTGTGCTGGCAACGGGTCACAACTGAAAGACATGTAAAATATCATTGAAAACTAATGACCGCTTCTCTCTTGTGTGTTACCGGCTTTATTTCTTATTTGTATAATTTCTTACATACCTTTGTCTTCGGAAGTTGGTTTTAAAACGTTGTTGTGGAAATGAATCTTGCCATTATCGACTTGGAACGCCCTTTACGGACTACGAATGGTATAGGAATGTCGGACTTGACGCTTATATTTATATATATATAGCCTTTTGTCAATATACGTAAGAGTTAGATTTGTTATTTCTGTAAATGGTTAAATAGTAGCAAATTACACTCTCCCTAGCACAAAATCTTAAGCAGAATTGGGTTAAAAAAAGGCTGATATTGGATTTGATTTGATTGGTGTTCTATACGCGGTACTGAAGAATATTTCACTTATACGACCGCGGCCACCAATATGTTGGAAGAAAGTGGACAGAGCCCGGGGGAAACCCACGACCATACGCAGGTTGCTGGTAGACCTTCCCACATACGGAAAGAGAGGAAACCAGCATGAGCTGGACTTGAACTCACAGCGACCGCATTGGTGAGAGGCTCCCGGGTCATTACGCTGCGCTAGCGAGCTAACCAACTGAACCACGAAGACCCCACATGTATTAGTACATGTATAAGCATTATTAACATTGTATTCAGACTCTAAATTAAAAAGAGGCCCCCGCTGATATTGGAAGTCTTACCTTGCAAATAGTCCGTGTTGATGTATACCTTGCAGATAGTCTGTGCAGATGTATACCTTGCAGATAGTCTGTTCTGATGTATAGCTTGCAGATAGTCCGTGCTGGTGTATACCTTGCAGAAAGTCTGTGTTGATGTATACCTTGAAGATAGTCTGTGTTCGTGTATACCTTGCAAATATTCCGTCCTGATGTATAGCTTGCAGAGAGTCTGTGTTAATGTATACCTTGCAGATAGTCCGAGCTGGTGTATACCTTATAGATAGTCCGTACTGACATATAAGTATGTCGCCCTCTTATAGCAGTTGAACATGAGAACTTTGGACAGCACTTTCTGTCCCTGCTTACCCATGGACTTCTGTGTACAAACTAAACTAGACAACACAGCTGTAAATACTATACACATCATACTTCCGGCTTCATTCGAGTCTCTTGTTTTGTTCCGGGAAATGGTTTGACTAATGTCCGCCATCCCCCCTCCCCCACCCAGCCTTGCTCATGTTACAGGACAGAGGGGTTTCAGATTACGGTATTTACTCAAATAATTATATAATAATGTACAGACCATTATTTTTGCTTTCAGCCTAGATAATATATGGTCTCTCACGAGATTTTAAATTACCACGTGCTTTGGACCAATGAACTTTAAAATGGATCATTCTGTTGGTAGAAAGCTCCGGCGTCATGCAGGCATCTTAATGTCTCTTCAGGTCAGGATCATCTAAACCCAATGTAAATACCACACCACATCAGATTTATCAGTTTCCTTTATCAACTTTTGATGAAGATGAGTTTCTTCTCTCTAGGTTCTCTCTGCGGGAATTGATGGTCTAATTTAATCTGTGGTTTTATTTGTGTTTAATTTTAGATCCTCATAGTAAATTAACCCTCCCTTTGTTATGCCATACTTTAGGTATTGACCTAACTCATGCTGTGTATAGTATTATGTTTTTTTTGTGTTACTTTGTTACCAAGAAATAATGGTATTTTGGATCAGCAGTTACAGTTACATTTAATAATCTTGAAAAAGTTCATTATGTGTTTGTCTGAGGAACTGGGTATTTACGTGAAGGTTTTAGTGCATGTGCTGTCACTCGCTATCTCTTTATTTATTACTGGTATGTCATGGATAACATAAGTCAGTACAGAGTGGCAATTGGGGCATGGCATAATTATATGTGGTATAAAGTGAGTTTACATCTTCGAAAATTATTTACATTATTTGAAGACTTGCCAATTATATTCCTGGGAATTGAATCTTTTACTGGTATATTTATTTTTTCTGTTCTGAGTACATTATGCAATCTGCATTACTCATTAGTTACACATATGGCAATTTTAATGAGGTGTGGTGATGTACATAGAAACCCAGGACCCCCAAATCAGCACAATTTATCTTGTTGTCATTTTAATGCCCGGAGTTTATTGTCCCCAGGTGATGATCAGCTGTCGTTTTATTTTAAGTTAGATGAAATGTCCTTTGTATTATCAAATTAATATAATTATGATGTTATATGTGGCTCAGTGGTGATATTCCTGATGATGTTGTATAGATGTTGGGTATTGTATAGAAAGAAAGAACAGCGACGGACACGGAGGAAGGGTGGCAATTTATTGCAAGGAATCTCTTAATGTTACTAGACGTAAGGATTTAGAGAATGGCAGTGAGATGTTATGGATAATGGTGGAACAGAATAACGAAAGAGTGCTGACCGCATCATGTTACCGCCCACCTAACCAACCGGCTCCTTTACGTGAGCTTTTCTTAAGTAATCTGGGGGAACTGCTATCTTCAGTCTTAACAGAAAATCCCGATGCCATGTTAATAATGGGTGATTTTAATGATAGATGTCTACACTGGGAACATATGAGCAAATTGAAAATGAGCCTTTATGATATGGTTAATTAATCTACCCACTCGATATACTGATGATGCTGGTTATGTATTGGACCTAATTATAACGGGTTGTATTGGTTATGTAATTGACTACAGAGTTGCCTCACCAATTATTCTAATTATCGACCAGTGTCCCTTCAACCCTCTCTTTCTAAGGTCTTGGAGAAGGTTGTGTATAAACATTTGTATGAGTGTTGTATGTCAAATAATCTTCTTATACCACAAAACTCTGGCGTTAAACGTGAGGATTCGACTGTATACCAGCTTACAAAAATTGTTTATGACATATACAAAAGTCTTGACAGTGGAAATGACACCTGTTTACTATTTTTAGATGTCAGTAAGGTATTTGATAAAGTCTGGCATGATGGTCTCCTGTTTAAGTTAGAGCAATTGGGTACTGAAGATCGTCTACTTACGTGGGTAAAAGATTATTTGTGTGACAGAAAAATTAAGGTTTGCCTTAACGGCACAGAGTCCGAAACCTGTCCTATATATGCTGGTATCCCACAAGGCTCTGTAGGAGGAGGGAAATTAGTTTGTAATGGCGTTTCCCCATCCAAGTCGAATGATACACGGCAATAACGAAACGTTGAATAAATTGTTTTCCCAAGTAAACTGCCAATTGAGGCTGCTTTACATAAATGTCCAGTACTCAAGAGAACTAAGCCTTTACACAGCTATCGTAAAGAACACCGATGGTATAAGGATACACGCGTGGACAGTAAAGAGGGGGAATGTTAACACATTCCACAGAAAATGTTAGGCTTTGACCCTTGACAAATTACGCATGTTCAAACAACGATAGATAACAATAGAAGACATGCTTGGGTACACCGTTAAGTACACATTTTAAGTGTTAGGATCTGTGGCAGCGAGTGAGAAATTTGGCAACAGCCTGAAAAACTTTATTGTGATTTCTCACCGGTTTTAAAACCGTGTCTTCTGACGGGTTCCTCACACCAACACGAGTTAATTCTGCGTAAAATACGCGCCTGGCGTCAATATGACGTCTACAACGAAAAAGAACATGCGTAACAGTATCTTATACAAAACATTCCTCACAAAAACCCGTGTCATGGAGAATGAATTTATGCAAATAGCTGTTTGTTTTAATGTGACCAGACAAGAGTCTAAATATGAGTATTTCGTTACAGCGACAGTTGAGAGAGAGATTGAGGGTTGTGAGAATAAAAGAATCTTCCTCTAACAGAGTTATCCCATTCATTTTGCCATACTGGTATAAATTTCGGTTTGACATAATTAATAGCTTCTTGTACAGACAACGGGATGGTGTGGGATATATTGGGCAGATCAAGGGCCTTTTTGGCCAGTTTGTCGGCCAGCTCATTTCCATCAACACCAATGTGGGCCGGCACCCATTCAAACGCCACAGATACACCTTGGTAGCCCAATATAGTACAGATATACAGTATTTTATACACAAGCGCTGCCGACTTATTCCAAATAAAGTTACCAAGTGACTGTAAAGAACTTAAGGAGTCTGTGAAAATAACAGCCCTAATCGGTCTTAACTCGAGTAGATAGTTAAGAGCACACAAAATTGCGGTAAGCTCTGCCGTGAACACGGAAACATAATCAGACAAGCGGAAAGATTTTTCATACCTCATTTCTGGAATACATACTGATGAGCCCACTTTGTTAGTGTCGGGGCATTTGGAAGCATCGGTAAATACTTGTAAGTACTCGTTCCAGTTTGATTTAATATGGTCTTTGACACATAACAACGATACATTACTGTTATCCGTCTTTTTGACTTTAGAATGTAATTCCACAGAGACAAATGGGCTCGATAACTTCCAGGGAGGAAAATGAGGAACACAACCAGGCTGAATAGAAATATCCCTGGCCTGAAAGAAGTCAGAAATTTCGTTCGACCGTAAATTAAATGGCAAGGCTTTCTTATTGTCTTTACTATATAACTGATCATAATATGAGGGTTTAAGTACAGACGTTGCAGAATTAATTATGGCAGACTTTAGCCTGAAAGTAAACATTTTAGAACACGCAACCGACGACGTAAATGTAACGGCCACTCATTACAGAAGACTTGCAATACGCTGAGAGGAGTGGAGCGTTAGCCTCCAGTACAAATACGTAGTGCGGCCCACTGGATAGAGTCAAGTTTAGCTTTGAGGCTGACAAAACGCTGAATCATAGGCTTCGCAGCCGTAGTCAAGCCGAGACCTAATTAAGGACCGGTAGAGTTGCAAAGGACATTGCTCGTCGGCTCCCCAGGTTCGCCCGGAAACACATCTCATCAAGTTAAGAACACATGTATAGTCGCCTGTAGCAAGGTGTCACAACTTGCATCTAGTAATCGTATAATCTATGTGATTAGACCAGGTAAGGCGCCTATCAAATATCACGCCAAGATACCGGTACCGGAAAGACGAGGATATTTTCACGGGAGAATTATTAAGAGAAACAGATACCTGCATGATAGCTTTTCGTGTAAAGATGACAGCCTCGGTTTTAACCGATGAAAACTTAAAGCCCCATGTTAAGCTCCATTTCATGATGTCATTCAAGCCCTGTTGAATGTACTTGGTGCAGAGTTTAAGACTCCTGGAACCATACCATACAGCTTTGTTGTCCGCAAATAATGTGCATGTCAGTTTTGGTGACAGTGCGTCCGGTAGGTCATTTATCGCAATATTAAAAGGAGTAGGAGATAAAACACTACCCTTAGGCATCCCATTCTCCACAGGTACTGGTCGAGAGTAGTCTCGACCGACTCTTACTTTAATAAAACGGCCCGAAAGGAAGTTATTCACCCACCCTAGCATTTTTCCGCCAATTCCCATGCTTCTCAAGCATTTTTGCGCCAATTTCCATGCTTCTCATTTTCATAAGGACACCAGTTTGCCACACCATTTCATAAGCTTAACCATGTCTAGAAACACAGCAAACAAATATTCCTTATTACACAAGGCGTTTCTAATAGAAGATTCTAAAGTGATGATATTGTCGGTTGTAGAACGTTTGTTTCTAAAACCACTTTGAACTGGACTGAAAATATTGTGTTTGTTTAAAAACCACACCAAACGAGCATTAATCATCCTTTCCATGACTTTACACAAAGTGGCAGTAAGCGCGATGGGCCTGTACGATGAAGGGGCAGCTAGGTCCTTGCCGGCTTTAGGCACCGGTATGACGATAGTACTTTTCCACTTAAAGAGGAGTTTCATTTGGGTCCATACCGTGTTGTATAACATTAATAAAACCGTAAGGCACTGTTCAGTCAAGTTACACAACAGAGTAAGTAACCAAATACTCTCCAGGTGACGAGTCAGTGGATACTGAAAGAGTTTGCTTTAACTCTATTGGAGAAAAATCATCATTGATGGGCATTTCATCAAATGCAATATTTTCAAAAGAATGAGCTTTCTCCATTTCTTCCTTATGAGAGATAAATTCATGGCAATAATTCCTCGAGCTGGAGACATAGGAAAAGTTGTCAGCTAAAATGTTACATTTATCTGAATTGGTGACATATTCAGAATCGTTATGAAAAATGGTGGGGATAGCTTAAGATTTCCCCTTGCCATTAATAGAATTAATTTGAGCCCAAACGTTTTTGACTGGTGTATTCTCAGATAAATTACTACAAAATTGCCGCCAATGATCTTTCTGAGCTCGATTGATTGTTCGTTGAACTAAAGCCTTCGCCCTCTTGTACAATATAATATTATCGTAATGTCGTGTACGACGTGCTCGATTCTTGAGACGTTTACGTTCCCTAACGGCAGCAGAGCATTCGGTATTCCACCACGCAACTGGCATTTTATATTTCATATCACCAGAAGATTTAGGCATTGTCTTGGTGGCTGCAGCGTTAATGGCATCCACAATGTTGTCAGAAAATACATTCACACTGTCATCGAAAATCTCACAATTAAAGGATTTCCTACATTCCTTTTGGTAAAGCCCCCAATTTGCTCTTTTAAAGCTCCAACTGGGAGTGTGACCCACTGAGTTTACATAAGGATTGAAATCCCAGGATACATGGACAGGTAGGTGATCATTCCCACACGGTGGGGTGTTATCCATGGATCAATCAGAAGACAGGCTTATGTCAGGTGAACACAAAGTAAGATCAAGGTGTGAGAAATTGCCGGAGTGGGGATCAACTCCAGTGCCTGAACCATCATTAAGTACACATACACCATATTGATCAATAAATTCTTCAAGTACCCGCCCATTTTGGTTAACAATTGCACTGCCCCACAACGGACTGTACAAGGTTTCTTGTAAGCAGACAACATGCGGTTCAGGATTTACATTAGAGAGATAGAACTCCTGGTCGTGGGAACTGATACCCCAAATATTCTGATGAAGCAAATTAAGCGCTATTATTGCCGAAAAAAGCAAAGGAGTGAAGCAATAAAGGTTAGAATACATATACATTACGAAACCTCAGCAGAAACCAGAATAGAGAGTACGGACTTGAGACGGATAAAGTTGACATGTTTAGGAGTAGTATGCAGAGTATAGGTTCTGACGCACCCCCCCCCCCCATGGGGGCCCTCCCCATAACAAATAGAGGCTCCCGACCCCCCATTCCCTGAACACCCTCCTCCTGGCAAATAGGGGCTCCCAGCCCCATGTCGAGGCGTATACACACTATAGGTTCTGGCGTACCCTCCCCTTGGGGCCCTCCCCAGAACAAATAGAGCTCCCCCCCCCCCGCCACTTAGGCACCTCCCCAGCCAAGGCATACACGCTTATTTACAAGTCTAGCCTACACACACACACATTGATATGAGGCGACCTAGTTGGCATTTAACAGATAAGGCGTATAGCCTATATGTAGGCCGGATATGTTGCACAACAGCGTGATTCAGCTGATTTCCTCCCCATTATAGGGCTTAAACTACGCGTTTTTATGAAAAATAAATGTGACAGCCTTTTTTTGATATGATCCAGTATATTTAGGAGGATTGGAGATATTGTGTTTATGCGGAAAAGTCCTTCCAATTTAGCCCATGTTTCGTGGGTCTGGGATATAGCTCAGTCGGCTGACAGAGGTGGGAAAGGCGCTGTAAGTAAGGGGTGTATTCATATACTGCGTATATAAGGGGATGTTTGCTAGCTCAAATCCGGATTTGGTCTCCTGTATATGAAGTATATGAATACATTACCTGCATATGGCGCCGGCCTCTATGCACTTCTAAGGAATCTCTGCAACTTTCGACAGTTTCGGAGGCAGAGAGACCTTACCAAGGGGTGTTGTAGATGGCCCAATGGTGGTGGGATGTGTCAGCGCCAATTAACCCCCCTAACTGTGGGTCGCTAGCGCAAAAAATCCGGAGCCCGCCGTTAGGCCGTTAGGGTGGTGATTAATTGGTAACAGGTTGAGCTATAAACCAGGCCTTTTGCTTTTTTGGACCATGGGTTCGAGCCCCACACTGGGCAGATTTTTTTTTACCCCCGGGGCTCTCGAGGCATAGCATGGGGGTTGCCCTGGTTCCAAACAAGTTCCCCCTGGGCACCTCCCAGAACATCATTCGGAAAGAGCGTTTTTCAGCTCTTGCCGAGCTAGTTTTCGGCCGCGATCTACAAGCTGTTTTTTCGTGCTTTCATCGATTTCTACGGCGTTGAATGCCTTACGAGACTTAGCGCGTATCTCCTGCTTCAGATCAGAGTAGTTCTTGAGCTCCTGAACGACTTGCTTGAACTCTGCGTCCGAAATAACACCATCAGATAATGCCGTAGATACCTGCGCACGGATGCTGTTAAGTTTGGCCTCAGCCAACAGCAGTATATTGTTATGTTTCTTGGCCTTTGCGTGAAGTCGGCGGCTAACGAATTTTCCGGCGACATTTAAGACACCGCAAGCTAGGGCCGCAGCTTCCATGGCCAAGACAGCGGGGGTTGCAATTATTGTTGTGAGTAGCCCCACGCCTGCAACCCCTAGGCCCAAACCGGCCGAGAGCATGGCTGAATCAAGGGCTTCGGTGGCCAAGACACCACGCCGGTACTTTTTGTACAAGGCCCGGTGGAGATCTCGCTCAGATTCAAGCTGCCTCTGTATTTCGCTGATATACTGCAGGCGATGGGCGTGCGCCACGCTCTCCGGCGGCGCGGTCGGGGCCAAGGGGTTTTCAACCATAATCGTCGGCGTGGTCGGGGCCAAGGGGTGGTCATCCGTAATCGTCGGTAAGGAGTCTTCATCCGTGATCGTCGGGTACAGTCGCCCCATATTGTCCGTCCTACGAATCAGTAACGTCGGTTAGCTCTAAATTGTCATCGGAATTACTAACACGAAAGCGGCGAAGGTCTATGCCGCACTCTAAATAGATTTCATCGAGATTTAAAACGCCCCCTGTGACGACTCGTATATCCTCGAGAGAGCTCCGGATGACTGGGTCGCCCTGGGCCGGTAATTTGATCATAAGTCTGAGATACTTTGCATCGTGCTCCGCAGGCCAACTTATTTTTAACCCGGTAATCAAAGTGCAACGGCGACTGCCCGCGCCAAGCATGAGGTCGAAGATAAGTATAGATCCAGGGTTTAGTGGCCTTTAAATCGGTTTGCGCGGTAAGACGCAAGGGCTCTAGCATCTGCGACGACGTTAGTATGAAGCGGCCTCTTCTGTCCCAATCTAGAATACAGCGGCCGGTTGGTACGTACGACACGAAAGAGGTTCCGGAGTTGAAAACTTTTTTCATATCGATCACGGTGGCCTGGACCGACATCGGGGTCACCTTCACATCTATCAACCAATCGGGGTCGCGAGCTCTGGTAAGAACAAAGCGGTCTTCAAGGCGAATTAATGAAAGTTTTTGTTCTTCAACCACCTCAGACGGCGACCTGCGCTCTTGCTCTGCAGGGGATGAGACATCTTCAAGGGAAGCAAACTTGGCAGGTTCTGCTTGCTCCCCTGTAATCTTTTTGCGGTTGTACTTGCCACTTTGAAACTGGAAGGCGTAGATTTTACCTTCCTGGCCTTGAAGTTCGATCTCCGACACATCTGCCAAGTCGCTTAAAGACAGGCACGCAGACCTGGGACCGGCCGCGTCCACCATACTCATTGTATTTCTAGGGTAGCACTGAGGTACCCTACATTCATATACTTGCCGTCTTTGTCTAAAAGTGCCACGGTCAAGTGCGTTATATAGTCGGCGCGCAAGGTTTTGTACTGTGGTTTGGGAAATGAAACCGTCTTCCCGCAGTTAATCCCTTCACCAGTCACGACGATGGCTTTAAGTAGTGTGGAACCGCCACCAAAATCTGAGGTTATTCTCACGTTTTCTGAGGTGCTCAGTTCATCTAAATGCACGAAGACTTCTTTGTGTGAGACAAAGTTAGGTAGCTTTTCACCCTCCACAGCCCCCTCCCCCCCCCCTATGGGCGTCATCCCATAGAACCCCAAGATGGGGGCAAGCTCTTGCAGTATTATGAAGGCATTTCTAGGGAGGAAAAGCGGCCCGTGGCTTCATTAAATCCCAGAGAAACCCCATGCGGGCGGAATATGTCCTTGTCCAGAGTACAGACATTGTAGTAGCCCGTCGGCACTTCAACACGTTTGCCCTCAAGCAAGAAGCCCACTCCGGAGGGGATATTCACGCAGGACGGGTAGAATGTTATCTCGCGAAGGGCGGTTTTAAGGCGGCCGTCGAGGTTGTTAAGGGCATGAGGCAGCGTGTGCTGTGCCCCATTTAGAATGTCAGTCAATGTGATGAACATCTTAGCCACGATGAACAGCGAGGTTTACAGGTTCAATAGAGAGGTCACTTACAAGGCTGGGGCATTTCATAGTATCCAAACCCACGCAGAGCAGCTCACGCGATTTGATATCTACATCGATGAAAAGAAGGCCTTTCCAGTCCAGTTCACAGATGTATTGGCCAAATACCGGCTGCCAAAGATAACCATCAATGACATTTTAAGGACTGGAACACCCATCCTATGCAATTCTGGCAGAACCAAGTGAACTTCGCGGTCTGGTGCGCAACCACGGGCTGTGGCGTCTCTGCAAAAGACCATCTTCTCGCCCCCGACCAACGAATAAGGGCCCTCTACACGTTCCATGTGTATAATCAAGTTATGCGGATCTTGGAAGAGATCCAGGCCCCCCCTGCTGCAAGACAGAGCGTGGGCGACATTCAAAAACCCCCACGACGAGAGGGCCTATTAGAGGATTTGTAGAGAGTTCCGCGTAGATGCGCACACACTGGAGGCGCAGGGGGGTGAATCACGGCCTCGGAGTGGCATATTTCTTTATCACGAGAACGGGCTACAGCCCCATTGCCGATGGGACCTTCGTTCCGAGCAAGATGTCGTTCTCTAGAAAGCCTACAGCGCTCCATGTCGACTACATCGAGCAGGACGCCGAGGAGGCTTGGGCGTCGTTCATTGTCGACAAATCCCAAGGATTCACGCAGCCGGGCGTAGAGCGCCTAAACGATTCCATCCGGACATACGTGTGGGCTGTTTTAGGCGCCCAAGCGCAAACAAGGGCGCGTTTTCTAGACATGGGCAGCGCCTTCGACGCGCAAAAACAGTTTGCCGCGAACGTTGAAGACGCCATTTCCCCTCCGATCGACCTTCCGTCTGCAATGAAACGCTACCAGGACGTGCTACAGTATGCCGGGAGCGCTGTAGACTTTGTGTATGGCATAGGCCTATATATGGCCCCCAGCGACATGCTTCTGCAGATAGGCCATGTGGCGAACTACAACAACAAAATCGTCGTGGCCACAGAGAACCAGAAGCTAGGCGCCAATGAGGATGTGAACGCTAAAGTGCCGCCCACTTTGCACAAGCGCGCACCTTCCCACGGGATCGTTGAGCCACAAGAAGGCGTCCCACCACCCACCGCGCGCGTTCAGCATATTGCAGCCGCCGGAGGCAAACAAGAACCCGTATTTCCAAAGCAAAAGAATCACGATGGGGAGAAGACAGCCATCGTCGTCGCTGGGGTTGGTATCGGCTTACTGCTGCTGTGGACTATGCGTTAAATACTTGCGCACAGCCACGAGCATTAGGCCACCTACTGCGACGACTAGAGCCCAGACATTATCGGCCAGCCACCCAGCCGCTTTCAAGAGAAGGTTCAGTAGCCAGGACACGATACTGCCAATAATACCCGAAATCGCAGCGGCAGCCTTCCCAGCCAGCTTGTCAAGGGTGCGCGCCAGGGACTGGAGATGCTTTTTCACCCATTCTTTAAGACCACGCCGGTCGGATGGAGGTGGCGTTGGCTGGATGCCCCCGCCGGACCCGCCAGTCAGCGCCAACTTTATCGCTATCCCCAGAGTCGAGATCGCCATCCCAATTGCCGTGAGAATGGAGACTACGGTTATTCCCGGATAATAGGGCTTGGGTTTGGTAAGGTTAGGATACTTCCTCGCCATGGCATCGTAATATTCATTCACGGTGAACACTAACAGCCTTCCATCTTGGGATTTGAGGTCCACATCCAAGGTTTGTTGCCCGGGAACCACCCCGATCTGGACATCACCACCTGCACGGAGAGTGGTCTGTTCGTCGTCTATGTTGTTGTCCTCTTGGGCGTCGTCGAACGCCTGTTCACCAATGTCAATGTCTGCCATAATCTTCGTATTGAACATTGCAAGGTATGCCTTCAATACAACAATGGATGCATACGGACGCACGCTAAACCCCTTCAGAACACTCCGTAAGCCTCTCGGGGTACAAGGTGTACGGCAGTCCTTGGTCGTCAACAACAACCCGAGTATGATCGACCAGAATCAACAACTCTTGGTCCGCTTCCCCCAACCTCGGCGCAAATGACGTCATTGTGCCCGGTACCGTGCGCTTGGCCTTCTCGATCACGATCAATTCATCCCACCCGAACGCCATAGTGGTCGGGAATCTCGGACGCGCAGTAGTCAAGAAAACCACGATCAGAATCAGCGGGAATGAGGTAATCGACGACTCTGATGTGTTTCATTGCTACGGCGACTTATGACTGACCAAAAACGAATGGCAGAATGCGGCCTACCAAGGCATCGGCAGCGAAAACATGCTTAAACTTCGAGTCGGAGCGGAGGACGCAAGTGACGACGATGCTGGAGAAAAGGCCATCGCTCGCTCCTTTGGCAGCCGGTTTCACATCCCGCTAGACTTTGAGCTTCTAGATAGCCACCTGCCATTCTACCAGGCATGGCCGACCGACTGGAGTACGAACTGACGTTCAACGATTACGGCCGGGTCATCCAGACAACAGACGATGCCGGCGCGACTTACACTATCGACAACATCAGCCTGGAGTTCGATATGGTCACCGAAGAGGAGCTCGCTAGACAGATCCACACCCAGTTTACCGAGGGCGTCTCCATACTGTATGATCGCGTCCTCCGCCACCGAAAGTTTGTGAAGGACAAGTCTGATACTCTCTGGAACATAAACCTGAACACGCCCGCAAGAGCAACGAAGGGCATCCACATGCTGTTCGAAACTAAAGGAACCCCGTGGAAGAGGAGGTCGGAATCCTTCTACAACCCGAAGATCACCAAAGTAGAAGTCACAATAGAAGGGGTCCCCAATCAGCTGTACAGCCAGGGCATGCGGGCGTACCAGCAATGGGGCGAGGTCCAGAAGTTCTTCGCCAGCTCACCCCTACGGAAGCGGGACCCTGAGGTGGCCAGGGTCGTAAAAGACTTAGGCCTGGCAAACGTCTCCCTTGAAGAGTTCTTGACGCACAAGCACGCCTTCTGGCTTGACCTTCAGCCAAGCGACGATGACGAGCTGCATGGCAGTGGGAGGCGCGTTCTGAACGCCAGCGAGGGGATTACGATACAGGTGACAAAAGAGAGAGAAGATCCCGGCGTGTTGAACGTATATCTATATGTGATCATGGACGCAAAACTGTACATCCAGAATGGTAGATTCGTTAGCGCGCTTTATTGATGACGCCCACTGCGCCATTATTTGTGGGCAGACGAACTGCGGATAAACAGTCTTCGTGCTGGACCTGCATGAGGGCCCTTTCGGCGGTTTCTTTCATCACATTATGATCCTGTGCCCCACTCTTAAGCATAACGAGGCCTACCGGCGGCGATGAACAATCCGCATTCTAAGCTCCTGCTAATGACTGATACGCCCGGCACATTTAAGATTATATACTAGACGTAGGCGCCCCTTTCCAATGAAGCATGGATACCGACGAGCTTATAATAGACGAGATTCTGGGCGCAGAGGAGGAGCCCGGCCGAAGCCAACAGCCCGGCCGAAGCCAACAGCCCGACCCCAGCCAACAAGATGATGCACGGCAGCTCAGGAATAGGCTGGCGGCACTTGCGGTGGGTGAGCAGGCCAAGCGATATCTGGGAAAAGACTTAACAGTCGCTGAGATCGACGCCATGAGCGACGAAGACGTTGAAATGTTGTACTCCCGGCACGAGGCTAAGCTCGGTGTGCGGATGGTTAACGGTCTTGGAGGTATGTTCTTGAGATCATATGTAAGGGCGGCCAGCTGGCTCCTACCAATCCCACCCGAGAATCGACCAATGCTCATGGCACAGCTCGCCACCGAACCATTTGTTGAACAGGCGCTTAGCAGTGCTAGCTGCTGGCTATACTACTGCAATGGTAAGTACTTAGCACCGTTAACCATGGAGGTGACCACTGCTGAGCACTGCTCATTTGAACACCACTGCTGTCCTAGAAATGAGGCGTATGATCCAGAGGAACATGAGTACAACGAATCCGGAAGGCCCGAAGGAAGCGGAGGGGGTGACAGCGGATTCTACGAATGACGGCCCTGCGAAGAATCCCAAAAAAGTCGCTGCGGGTCGAGCGGGTGCTGCAGCGAGAAAAGCCAAGGCTGAAAAGCTCTAAGGACGACCTTCGCGAGGCAAAGGCTGCTTTGCTTGACGCAGCTGATTCCACCAAGAAAACAGCCGAAGGAACCGGATTCTACGCAGGAGGGGGGGGGGGGCACAGATTTTGCGAAGGAACCGGATTCTACGAAGGCACACCAAATCACCCACTGGAGGGCGCCCCTGGCGTTATTAGGTGTTGGCAACCTTGCAGTGCTAGTGTTGCTACGCGTGTGGCGCAGCCGCTATACAGCACATGCACAAGGAGCAGATATCACGCCGCAAAAAGACATCACGCCGCAAGAGAAGAATCCCCATTTGAATACACGTCGCGACTCTTTCTATATAGAGCAGCATGTCTACTCCACCCAGTGACGGAAAAGTGCTAGTCAACGCGGCCTACCACGCCGCTGTGGTCTCTCTCCTGGCTACTGGGTACGCTCGTCTCGGCCAGATGTTCCTGAAAGGAGCCCTCCCGAAGCTGGACTTAACACCCCGTGACGTCGGCATGGTCATTGCAGATGTAGGCCTAGCCATGTTTTCGAAGGAACTGCTAATTAAACAAGGGCTCCTTCCTCCCAATATAATCCAGTAGTAATGGCCTCCATCGCAATGATGATGGGCGGAGCCCTCGTAAACGCTTTGGCCTTCAGCGGGAGCAGCTATATGTTTTCGATGCTGAGGAGTTCTGGTGTCGACGAAGAGCGGAGGCGCCATGACCGCGCTGTAGAGCAGCTCCAAGCCGCCCAGGAAAAATGGGCCCGAAAGCGCATTGAGCGCTTGGACTGGATCAACGATGAACTCCGCCGCCAGGGCCACGCTGTCCAAACGTTCCGGGATGTCGACGCCGCAATCCTCGAGTATTCTAGGGTCACGGGCAAAACTCTTACAAGCGACGCACGCGACGCACTGCTGGGCACAGAGCCACAGCTCTCCCATTTCTATGTGCCTAGTGTAGATCAAAAACACCGCGAGATGACCTTCGTCATCCTGGGAATGTGTGTGGTTGGGGGTGTGAGTTCGCAAAAAATCGCAAAACTCACCAAGTAATCCGAACTGACTGTGCCGGACTCACCATCGAGCTCCTCGCCGTATGGCAGGCACCATCTTAGTAGTGAGGTGGTTCTGCGCACGCAAATACGCCGCGACGATTAACATCTTTTTCGTCGCAAATCTGTTAGAGGGCTGCTAGAATACCTTGATGACAAGGCTAGTAGGTGTCTACTCGCCTGGCAAATATCTACTACAGCCCTCGTGGGTACTGGAAGGGTCTCGCGGCCATCCAGAAAGATGTGGTCTGGGCCTGGCTGAAAAAGCAGGCTATCTGGCAGATATACCTGCCCCGTCCCAGAAAAATACCAAGGCCTATGTTCGATGTTTCCACGCCGACTGACATCCACCAAGCCGATCGTCTATTTCTACTACATAATCGGCGAGGCCGGAAGCTGACAGTTGTTGATGTCGCTTCTCGCTACAAGGAGGCGGAACCTCTGGCTACTAAAGATTCCAAAGAAGTCGCTGATGCTCTCTCTCGCATTTACAAGCAGGACCCCTGAGATGGCTGAAGCTTCTCCAAGTTGACCCTGGACGCGAGTTCATGGTGCGGTGAGCCAACTGCTGGCCAAACACGATGTCACAGTCCGCCGAGGCCGCGTGGATATCCACCGAGACCAAGGCATAATGGAGCGTTTCAACCGTACTCTGGCTGAGCGGCTCTTTGGACATCAGTACGCCCAGGAGATGCGCCTCCCCCCCCCCCCACCCCCGAAATCGCTCTACTGAATGGGTGGCTCGGTTGCCCTCTGTTGTGGCCGCTCTGAATAACGAGACAACGAGACTGATCGGTAAAAAGCCGAAAGACGCCATCAAGGCAAAAGGGGTGCCCCATAATCCTTCCTTGACGGTTCCAGGTCGTCCCGTTGGGCTTAGTGAGCGGAAGATCCCGGAGGGTGTTGGCGTTCGTTATCTCTACCAGCCTGGAGAGCTGGAGGATATATCGGCTGGGGCGCTCTGTCACAAAGCCTAATGAGCCCGTGCTGTACTATCTACACGATACGTCGGATGGCCCGCGACGGGGCTTCGTTCGTGAAGAGTTGCTTATAGTGCTTCCCGATACTCAGCTTCCCCCGGATGGGGTTCTACGGCGCTAGTAGTTCCTCGATGAGGACGCCCATCCCGCGGGCGCCGCATCTCTATGGCCGTAAGCCAGGGTGTGGACACCATCTTCGGCGATCCAGCGCTTACTATCGAAGGGGGACAGTGAGACCTTATGGAGGTGCTGTCCGTAGATATGGTGGCGCTCTGATCGCAGCACGTCCATACCGTGACGGAAGATCTTCTTCTCGACGAGGGCCTCTTTGTACTGCTTATGGCGGATGTGCTTTTCCACAACACCCTTTTTCACGTCCTTGGCCTTCTTTATTTTGACTCCGCCGGGCGTCCAGAATGGAGTACATCTTGGGACGCAGACCTATGTATCGGCGATCGGCCGCCCCTCGCACTCGTCCTTCATTTCCCCAAGACCTTTATATTTGCTACGCTGTGCAGGGGGTGGTCTTGTGGGTAATCTGAGGTGTCGTACAGGTTTGCATTTTCAGCCATATCCCTATAAACATCATCAGTCTGAATCTCGAGTAGCAGCCTATCCGTGTCAGTGTAGAGGAGCTGGCAGCGCTCTCCGTACTGGGCCTTCATGTGGTTGTAGTAGAAGTCGTACATCAGGTGCTTGGAGAGATCTAGAATGCTCATGCCCACGTAGATAGGTCGGTTTAGGACTAGACGGGTCTTATGCATCTGAATCGCTGCGAGGTCAACATCAAATATGTTTACCCGTGCGAAGCTCGGGCTGGCTATCAAGCGTCGGAGCTTGTCGTCTTCTCCAGAGCGTACCAGTTTGACGTCCACACGCTTCCGAAGGTTCTCCATAGTTTTTCCGAAGACCGAGTTGTTCATTAGCTTGTACAGGTCCTTCTCGAATTTACTCGCGGCCGTTTTTCGGAGCTCGGTGTTCATCCTGATATAGGGTTCCATCCAAGGGCTCTGGGCGAATCTCAGGGCCCGGTGAACCTTTGTCAGGCGCATTCCCAGAGATAGATACAGCTGTAGGTTCCGGTAGTGCAGGACGTACCGTTCCTTGTTGCGGAAGTTGGGGACCAGCTTTTCGACCTCGATGGGTGCTTTCTTGCCAAGAAGGCCGTGATGATAGTCTGACATCCACTCCTTCTGGACCACCAGATGCTCCGGGGCTAATGGGTAGCCGTTATGTGCGTTATGTGGGCCGGCCGGATACTCTAGGTCGACCTCGAGGATGTAACCGGAAGGACTGTCGTGGGGGTGGGTAACAATTGTTTCACCGAGACGCCGCGCGTCATCTACCCGCTGGAAGCCGCCCGTTGGAAGGAACTGACTCATAGCCCAGCCATATAGATTATTGGCGTCTAGGTATTGGATGTAGCTGTTGGACTTTCGGGTTTGTATTCCTCCACCTGCGGATTATTGGCTTTGGCGTATCGCTTACTTACCATGGAGATACCTCCTCGCAACCCCTTCTCATTGAAGGGATCTTGGTCACAGTCCGTCAACAGCTCCAGCTCTACCCCGGTCTTCTTGAACAGCGCATCCCACGAGAGACCTGGGCTCGTAAAGTAGTGAGCTGGGTCCAATCCATACTGCTCTAAACAAGTCTTCCGGAAGGCCTCAAACACATCAGCCAATAGATGGCAGTAAAGGTCTGTGTAGTCCCCCAGATTGGTGCAGTCAAATGCCTTCCATACCTGTTTTGCATGGATGTAGTCTGTAGTCCTCATCGCTAATGCCTCCGACTTTGAGCTTACTGTAGAAAACCCTTTTAGATGGGAGGCTGGGCTCGTCGAAGCGCTCCCAGGAGCAAATATACTCATAGGGGTAGACGCCCTTGCGCATGAGTAACTTACGTTTTTCTTAGGCAGGCTCATACCGGGCTGTGATGTGGAAAGCCTCAGGTTTGTTGGCCTCTACCAGATTGTCAAGGGAAGCCGGTAAGAATTGAACGCTGTCGATGAAGCGGAGCTTGCCCCAGCGAGAAGGAGATGTACTTTTCCGTGTTGTTGGGGATGCAGGAGATGCGGCCCTCCACCTTACTTATGGCTTGCATTAGGAGGTGCCGTCGTAGCCCCGTAGGTTGTGGAAGACTACCGGTATGGCTGTCTTGGGACCCAGCCGCAACTTTAGGTTGCATACGTTATGGGCCGCGCCTCTGTACTTGCCGGTGATATGGCAGTGATCGCGCACAGAATCGACGCCTAGAGGCTTCTCACACACGTGACAGGTTGTGGCGTTGTTGTGGGCCTGCCAGTCCTGGGGAGTCATCCTCATGGCTATAGGGTTGGGTAAAACATTTTTGATTTCCCGCTCCTCCTGTTGGAGAGGTCTGAGGAAGTGTTCCGTCGCTTTAGGGCCTCTGTATTCCACGGGGCGTTTTGTGTGGCCGTCGCAACGCACCACAACATAGCAGTAACTGCAGGGCTCGTGGGCGGCGGGCCTTCAACCTTTTTGGTCAGAGCCTCGAAGTCGACATATATGATGAACGGCGCCGGTAGCTGTTTGTGGTGGTTCTGGAAGGAGAACTTGTTTTCCCCTTCCTGGGGCATCTCCACCCTCACCGCCGTCTGGCCAATCCCTCGGCATTCCGGCTTATGCGCCTCTAGCAGGTCCTCCCTTTTGTAGCCGTGTAGGCAGCGCTCGCAGAAGTGTTTGCGATTTGGCGCCTTACCTTCTTGGTATTGGAGCCGATTGAGATCTTTTATCCACGTATAATGGAATTTGCCTGCCTTCTCGATCAGCAGCAGATTGATTCGTGGCGTGTCGCCGGGCTGCTTGCTGAGACGATGCACGATCACACCCTTGTCCCACCCGAACACGTTGATGGCGAGATCGTTCTTTTCCTCCACTTTAGGGATCTGAGAGATGGGCGTGGGGGCGTCGATCCCCCCAAAGTCAAGACCATCATTGGTGGGATACTTTGTTGGTCTCTGAGGGTCCCGGGCGGCTGGAAATAAGGCAGACCGGAGTGCCCATCGGAGGCAGTCGTCGTCTTTGTTCTTCACGTTGATGACTGCTTTCTTGTTACTCACAGCTGCTGGTAGGGGATGTAGGACCCGCCTTTCAGCGGCTGATACCTTGCAATGTCAAGCCAGAGTGTTTGCACGCTGTTTTCAGCCCACCCTGACCCTCGCTGCGTCCATTTTTCTAGCGCCTCCTGGATGGTGGGGAAGACCTTATCTACAGCCCCGTCAATGTCACCGACCTCTAGGAGGGCCTCTTGTTTGCTGCGGAGTACTGGGCTGGTATACTCTTCATTGCCATCGGCGTGGGCCTTTCGCAGCTGAACCCTGAGGCCTAGTTGGAACTTAACCCCGTTGAGTGCCAGGATCTCTTCTTCTAGCTTCTGGCAAATACTGGCTCGAATTTCTTCTAAGAAGGCTACGGGGTCCGCCCAAACACCTTCGGGTACGCCCATCTGCCAGACCCGGAGGAGATTCTTTATGGCCCTTCGGCTGTTAATGAATTCTAGTTTCTTTTCACCCTGTATTCCACCTAGCAATTCATCCAACTCCTCGTTACTGAGGAAGTTCTTGTTGTCTTGCTTCAACTCCTCGTTACTTCGGGAGTTCTTGCTGTCTTCCAGCCTCTTCCACTCAGCCACAGCTGTTTTATGCCTGTCGAGGATCCCCTGCAGTTCTTCCAAGGCAATGCGGGACCGTGGGTACTTGGGCCGTACACCTAGGAGCGTCTCAAACTCCTCCCGTAGTGCTCGCGTTTTTTGATGGTGCCTCATTGTACGCGCCGTATGCCTAGTGGCGATGCCTCACTAATATGAAATTTCGATAGCCGCCAGCTGTTTGTACTCGCCGTTGTGCAATATCGTCGTATGCCTAGTGGTGTCTCTCTAATATGAAATTTCGATAGCCGCCAGCCGTTTGAACTCGTCCAAGAAAGCCTTGCGCCTCCGCTGCCTTTCACGCGTCTGGACATTATGATATCCACAGGCCCCGCGAAGCCGAAATTGGTTTTTAACGCCCCGACCACAGCGAATACATGGCTGGGTGCCAGGACCTTTCCGCAGACGGTATAGGTGGAAGCCCCCAGACAACTCTTACCACAGAGCTCCGTGGAGCCGATGAGAAGCCACCGGCAATTATTGAGACTCTTTGGCATGTTGTCTTGCTTCCCAGCCGTTTCATACCTGTCGAGGAACCCCTGCAATTTTTCCAAGGCAATGCAGGGCCGTGGGTACCTGGGCCGCACGACTATGAGCGTCTCATACTCCTCCCGTAGTGCTCGTGCTTCTTGGTGATTGGTCATTGTACGCGCCGTTGTGCAATATCGCCGTATGCCTAGTTGCGATGTCTCTCTAATATGAAATTTCGATAGCCGCCAGACCCTCCGCTGGGGAGCTGGGGGCCTCTATTTGTTCTGGGGAGGGCCCCAAGGGGAGGGTGCGCCAGAACCTATAGTGTGTATACGCCTCGAGATGGGGCTGGGAGCCCCTATTTGAGGGGAGGGTGTTTAGGGAATGGGGGGTTGGGAGCCTCTATTTGTTATGGGGAGGGCCCCAAGGGGGGGGGGGGGCGCCAGAACCTATACTCTGCATACTACTTTAGGTCCGAGCCGTGACTGGGCGATATGGAAGACTTCATCTATAAACTGATCAACCTCTCTAAGCTCAAAAGCTTTGAGTATTACTCCAGTGAACACGTCTATGATTTTAGTTGCCGTAGACAAAGACAAATCTTCGGTTTGATTACATGAATCCCACATGGTTTGGGTAAATGCAGACTTCATTACGGGCTTAACTCGCCCTGAATTGTGACGTGGGTTTCACAGGATGAACGTCTGGTCGAGGTTTTGTACTGTTATACGTAGGTTGTGTACTATTATCCGTTGGTGGTGTACTATTACACATAGATGGTGAATATTCAGAGCCTTCAAGTAAAGCCCTCTCTGCGGGACTTTCAGGATAAGGTCGGCTGTTCTCTTCACGAGCATTCTTAAGAGCTTCGGCAAACGAAACTTTCTGCGTTACCTGAATATACTGGGCTTTGCTAACCTGCTTGCGATATGGACAGTCCAGGTAGGCAGATGAATGGCCGAGGAAGCCACAATTAACGCATTTAGGTCTATCCAGATTTTTACAATGCTCAAACTCATGTTAACCTGCACGACGAGGGCAACACTGCTTTCCCCCTGCACGAAGACGATATATGGCCGTAGCCCTGGCACTTGTAGCAGCGTAATACCGAAAGAACGTACAGCTTGACTTCAAACATTTCATAACCTAAACAAATTTCAGTAGGAATGTCCTCGAGATCGAAATACAACAGCATGCGTTTTGTTTACAGTTTCTCCCTCCTCTTATACAGCCTTTCCACTTTATAACATTTGTTTTTCTTCAAAGCAGCCAATACATCTTCTTCAGTAAGCTCATCTCCTACCCCATAAATAACACCCCGTGCTTAGTTAGCAGATAACTGTTGTCTACATTGCACATCACGTCCCATAATAGAGGTTAATGCCAAAGCCTTTTTAACTTGGGCTGGTCCCGTACATATAAATAATAGCTCTTTAGAACCCTGCCTTTTCACCTGTTTGATGTTACCAATAGCTTGCAGTACGCTTGGCCAAATTTTATGTTGTTCCACGCTGTAATGGGCAGGCCACCCATAGAGCATATAACCACACTGTGATTGCCTGAATTTGACCTAGTGTTTACTTGTCTAGGTTTCTTCCCCTCAGAGGACGCCCGATCCAAGGATAAATCGCGCACGCGTTTATTACTGGATCGGACCTCCGAGAATTCCATAGAATCCTCACCCCCTTCGCCGTTGTCCATGGTCAGTTAATCTAAATATAATATCTAAGGTGTATAGGACAGGTGTGTTATTACGTAAGACTGTTAAAGCACAAGTGGGTGTTGCCCGGGAGCTGCTCCGGGCCGGGACAAGACAAAAGGCGCTCAGGTTAGTAATGCAGAGTAGACAGTGCACGTACAGGATTTGTACTGCATACAATCCTACCATTATACCAAAGGTATAGGAACTATATCCCTACACTAAGAAATATATACCACTATTTAAATCACAGCAAAATTTACAACTGCGGAAAATTCTCCACACTATACTATATTTACAACTTAGTCACCAACAGTGTCCACACACGGCAAGTATATATACAATACAAAAAAACAAAAACAAATTGTGCGTGCGCAAATGTACAAATATATATTGCAGTCATACAAGTATACACAAACAGTATATTATATACACTTATCTATGAAGCAATTTCAGTGGCAGAGAAAAACAAGTGGGTATAGCTACCAAACAACACAGAGGATGTAGGCCGATACCATCCCAGTGTTTTATTCTGAACTACCGCAGGTCATGGTAGGCAAGGTCCCACAAGGCTCTGTAATAGGTCCACTTCTCTTCTTAATTTTTGTCAGTGATATTAGTATGAATATTGAATGTAATATTAACATATTTGCAGATGAAACATCCTTGTCTGAAGAAATTTTAGATTTAGCAACATCTGAGGCTAAACTTAATCGTGATCTTGAACGTCTATCCAACTGGGCTAGTCAATGGCTTGTGTCATTTAATGCTACCAAAACTGGTTATTTTTTAATATCATTGAAACATAATCCCTCACATCAGAGATTATATTTAGATGGCGTAGATGTCACATAAGTATGTAAGAGCTATAGTTAAGAAAAGTAACATGACAAGTATTATTAGTCGGGCCAGGCGAGTACTTACTAGAAAGTGCATGATCACATTGTACTTTAACTTGATAAGGTCTTCTATTGAATATGGAGATTTTCTGTTTGACAACTGCAGCGTTTCAATATGCAACTCATTGGAAAATGTCCAACGCCGAGCAGCATTGTTATGGAGGCTTACGTTGACCTTCATATCAATCTCTTTTAATTGAACTAAAATCGGAACCTTTATACAGTCGGCGTAGATCCAAGCGCGTTCTGTTTTTTCATGAAATCGTCAATAGGCTCTCTCCTCCATACCTAAAAGTATAACAGCGAAACAAATGCCTACAATCTTAGAAATAGACATCAATTTCGATTATATAAATGCCGAACTTCTTTTTCTCTTCTTCCTTCTTTCCCAAGACTACCAAGAATGGAATTCATTGCCTGTTCATATCCAAAACTCTTCATTGGAAACAGTTAAGAACTTTTTGTACTCTCAAGGCAGTATTAACCGTGATCTAATATCTGTGTATAATTCATTTGACACCTTTCCCTCTATTGTGCTCTGTAGAATGAGAATGGGACTGAGCGCTCTTCACGGTGACCTCTTTAAATATAATATTATCGACGATCAGTCATGTAGTGAATGTAAACATCAATGTGAAAATGCGTCTTATTATTTCTTTGACTGTCCTGTCTATGCCACTCATAGAAAGCACATGGTGAAAAGCATCTTTAGAATTATATCTCCTGAAGTTCACCCCTGTGTATTTTTGACTAGTTGCTCTAAACACATTTGTTCTATACTCTTATTTGGTTCACCTGAACTAAGCGTGAATAATAATCCAATGATCTTAAAATCTTTACATAATTTTATAATCATGTCCAATAGTTTCAACATCCACGCCCAGCAGTAATATGATTTGATTTTGGTCTTTCTTTATTCCCATCCCTTTATTCTGTACATGTACATGTCGTTTGTTCTCCTTGTTGTCTATGTTATTCGATGTATATACCTTGATTTTATCCCCTCGTGGCTATAGAGTTGTGGAAAATCCTTAATAAGCAAATAAAGAATTACAATTACAATTACGAAGCAGCACCTATTGTGTGGATTAGAAAACCAAGAGCTCTTCCTAACCAAGTGGGAACTGAATTCTGCAGATAAAATAAAAACAAAGAGCATTTTAATGATGAGTATCAGGTGAGTAGCTTCACAAGGATTCTGCCTATCGTCGGTTACAGTAAGGTGTTTCTTTAGGACTCCGTTATTATCCATCACGATCTTGAGAATCTTTCCGTTACAACAACACGAAAAGCGGTTGTCCCTCTGTGCTGCGATGTTATCGGTTAGATGGAATGGCACGTAACGTCACCCACTTGCTGAATGTGCGTACCGATGTATTTTAAGAAAGTTTTTTTATGGCACAAGTGTCACACGTTACCCATCCCCTAAATCAAAATCATCAGATCTTACGAGTTGGATTTATTTGTAATGGAAGGGACAAAATTAACACTGACTGGTACCACACGAGTTCAACCATGATTTTACTTAACACTGTGACTAGTACTCATTTTCATTATTTGTTTTTGCTTTGAATTTTCCTCAAATGTCTCCAAATATAAATTTTTGATTCTGAAAAAAAAATGGGAGAGGTAGCTAAGAATTTGGATATGCTTTATTCAGACTACCTAGCTAGACTTTTTTTACGGGACAGTTTGCCATGCCATTCAATTTGCCACCCTGTCCCTTAAAAATACCTATCCCCTTGTTCCCTGTCCTAAATTCCATCGTGTGGCTTTAGAGCGATAATGTGTTCTGACATGTTGCTATTGGTAGACCGTTCATAGTACTGCAGTGTTTAGGAATTCGCCCAGATTCAGAGATAGTGTCCTGCCATAAAAATATCTGTCCCCTGCGCCCTGCCCTAAATTTCATCATTGTGTGTTTTTAAAATGATAATTTTATGGGTACACCCTATTGAAGAAAAATAAACCGCAGCATCAGGTGCCAACATGTTGTTATTTGTAAACCTTTCATAATACCGTAGTGTATACAAATTCGCCCGGTTTAAGATGTACAGTTTTCCGCCCAGCTCAGTGGAATCCACAGGACATGGTTTAAATCTACTTCCTGTTGTCTGTCATCAGAATGCGCTGTGAAATTTCACAAGATTTACACTAACTCTAGCTGCTATGATAGTCTAAGCATACCAATGAAGAATGCGAAAACACAAATCTAAACAGTGCACATTGATACAATAATTTTCAATCGCTAAACCCGGAGAGAACTACCGGCAATACTACAAGAACACACATTCACCGAATTTATGTGTCAACACAGTGGTCCATTCAGAAAGTGCTGACATACGCGACTTGCCATATATAAAGTGTCAAACCATGTGGTTGGAACACAAGCTGGTTTCCTCCCACCATAAAGTTGATGGCTGTCATAAATTGATATATTCCTTTGTATAGCCTAAAACACCAATTAAAATAAATCAAATAAGTCAAGAATTTATGGTTTGTGTACGGCCTTTTTTGCCTGGAACAGCCTTCCTCACCTGCCCCTCCCAAATTATTGTTGAACGCCAATCAAATTAATAAGTACATGTAAATAAATTCATGCAGAAGTTGCTAATTTAATCCATCTACCCTTACTCCAGGCAAGTGTCAGTATTAGGATGATCTGTGACACTTTGATTTGGATCATATTCCCAAAATACGGACGACAGTTTTACTAAAAAAAACAGTCAAAAATAAATCAACTATAATTATATATAGACATGGGAAGGCAAACACCGTATTTCACCCAAAGATAAGCATTTTGCGATTCACACAGTTTGCTTGATTCTGATTGATTCATCCACCATATGTTGCCATTTTTTGCGAAGTTTGATTATTTTCCTACCAGATGAAATTAAGCATTGCCATCAAAAGTATCATTTTAAGGTTTTTGTGTTATTGTGAAAGTTCATTTTTTATATACCTGATTTTAGGTGAATTATATTGTTTTGGTATGTGATCCATGATATGGGCGTGATTCACAATATGAATGTGATCCATGATATGAACGCGATTTACAGTATGAATGTGATCCATGATATGAGCATGATCCATAATATGGGCCTGATTCTTAATATGAATGTGATCCATAATATGAACGTGATTTACAGTATGAATGTGATCCATGATATGAGCATGATCCATGATATGGGCGTGATTCACAATATGAATGTGATCCATAATATGGGCGTGATTCTTAATATGAATGTGATCCATGATATGAACGTGATTTACAGTATGAATGTGATCCATGATATGAGCATGATCCATGATATGGGCGTGATTCACAATATGAATGTGATCCATAATATTGGCGTGATTCACAATGTGAATGTGATCCATGATATGAACGTGATTTACAGTATGAATGTGATCCATGATATGGGCATGATCCATGATATGGATTATCTCTATGGTCTAGCTGGAAATTCACCCCTCATATTTTGATAGTCTGTTATCTGAAAATTTGAGACGATATAATTTCCAGTCTTTTCTGTTGTTGCCGAGTTAGTGCCCCTTAAAAAGATGTTTGCAAGCCAGTTATGGTTGCCAAACATGTGGCCAAGTGTTTAAGATGCTTTCATTTCAGTCACAAGGTGTGGGTTCAAGTCTGGCCTTGAACAGGAAATGTATAGAGATTCTCCTGCTTTCAGTGTTCGAGGGCCTCGGTGACCATGAGCCATCAGCGATAATTTGTCTGACTTTTGGTATAGTCTATCCGCTGTCTTCCATCAAGATGGTTTACATGTCTGTACGTCACGTATGGAAAACCTCATCAGTAACTTGCCAAAGGTCAGTTCTTTACCACTGAACACTGGACTTTTCCCAACCACTACAACTGAACATTATTGTACATGTAGAAGGGCAGCTTCTTGAGTACCGATATGGCATTAAACAACAATCAAATACATAACATTAATAAATAGTCTGTTTTGATTTTTGTTTAGCATTTCCTGACGTGTGTAAAGAGCAGAACAAAGACGCACTAAACTTTAGCATTAAACCGATAACTGCCTACAGTAGGGTGAAAAGCAGTGCAGTTCATGCCGGCTTCCTCTCCGAACGTAAGTGGAAATGTCTGCCACCAACCTGCGGATGGTCGTGGGTTTCCCCCCCAGGGCTCTGCCCAGCCTCTTCCCAGTATAATGCAGGTCGCTGTCATTTAAGTGAAATATTCTGGAGTAATGGTTACATCAACAATCAAATAAATGAATAAATAAATAAGTAAAATTAATTGTTCGTTTCTCGTGACCCTCTTACATTTAAAATTTGAAGGATGATAAGTACATATGTGCCTTGGTTTTAGGGGGTTTATCCGAAATTGCTTTCATAGGTTTTTGTCATATGGATTTTGAATGTAGAAGTCGTAGAAAACGTCGTCTATAGATTTAGAACCATAGATTCCACTGTTTTACATGAATTTACTGTTTGTTTAAAAAAAGAATTGAATTATTTCCCTGTACGTATTTCACTGATTTGTTCCGTGGTGCATCTAAAACGCACATTTTTCATTTGTACTCTGGAATAAAAATTATAAATTTAAATACTTTTGAAAAGTAAGTTTATATTAGTAAAGAAGTAGTTGGACTTAGTGACTCCATCTATATTCCGTTTTGAAGTTAACATTTACACTATGTTGTTACTGAACTTTCTTATAGAAATATAAGGTATCGTATTGGTAACTTCTCTTCTTTACAATTACAGAGATATTCCATTTTAACCTTTCCTAAAAAAGCTCCAAGAAGTTACAGAGATCTGACCCTGGTTACGAGAGATATGCTTGGTCTCGTACTGCTCAGGAGCAACCAGTTGATCTTCGAAAAATGGCAAAAGCTTCTGGATTCAACTCGGCACCAGATTGTTTGGTTTTGCAAAGAGCTTGTAAAAATGGCGCTGCGAATGCTGAGAGTGTTTGTCATTCTCTGCTGAGGGGCAGATTGCGGGTGGTGACATCACACAGAAGAACGTTTGGCTGGCTGAAGCCATGTTGGATTTATTCACAGAAAACAGAGTTTGGTTGTACAAAAACCTTGGAACCATCCCGACTGTGGTGTTTACATTTCTGAGAGTGATTACTGACTACGGGATTCCGTCACTAAGAATCCTGCGCCAACGCGAGAGCGAGTTTTGTGTGAGTCTTCTAAGAGAAAAGTTGACAGATTGCATTGTCATCGGTAGAGATTTGGTAAGGCTGTTACAGAGCGTTGCCAGAATACCAGAGTTTGACAGCCTGTGGCGAGACATCATGTTGAACCAACCCTCCATCAATTCACAATTCACTGGCGTCGAACAACTTGTACGGATGCGAACTTCTCGAAAGTTCCTTGTCTCGCGCCTCACTCCCGAGATGGAAAACAAACTCTTAATTTTGATCACTAAAGTTCGCTTTGGACAGCAGAACCGTTATCAGGACTGGTTTCAGAGACGGTATCTGTCTACGCCAGACATACATCTGTATGGGTTTTTTTTTTGGTTTTTTTTTTTGATTGGTGTTTTACGCCGTACTCAAGAATATTTCACTTATACGACGGCGGTCAGCATTATGGTGGGTGGAAACCGGGCACAGCCCGGGGGAAACCCACGACCATCCGCAGGTTGCTGGCAGACCTTCCCACTTACGGCCAGAGAGGAAGCCAGCATGAGCTGGACTTGAACTCACAACGACCGCATTGGTGAGAGGCTCCTGGGTCATTACGCTGCGCTACCGCGCTAACCGACTGAGCCACGGGGGGCCCTACATATGTATGTATGTATGTATGTATGTATGTATGTACGTATGTATGTATGTATGTATGTATGTTGTATGTATATATGTATGTATGTATGTATGTATGTATGTATGTATGTATGTATGTGTGTATGTGTGTATGTATGTATGTATGTATGTGTGTATGTGTGTATGTATGTATGTATGTATGTGTGTATGTATGTATGTATGTATGTACGTATGTATGTACGTATGTATGTATGTATGTATGTTGTATGTATGTATGTATGTATTTATGTATGTATGTGTGTATGTATGTACGTATGTATGTATGTATGTATGTATGTATGTATGTATGTATGTATGTATGTATGTATGTATGTCTGTATGTGTGTATGTGTGTATGTATGTACGTATGTATGTATGTATGTATGTATGTATGTTGTATGTATGTATGTATGTATGTATGTATGTATGTTGTATGTATATATGTATGTATGTATGTATGTATGTATGTATGTGTGTATGTGTGTATGTATGTATGTATGTATGTGTGTATGTGTGTATGTATGTATGTATGTATGTGTGTATGTATGTATGTATGTATGTACGTATGTATGTACGTATGTATGTATGTATGTATGTTGTATGTATGTATGTATGTATTTATGTATGTATGTGTGTATGTATGTACGTATGTATGTATGTATGTATGTATGTATGTATGTATGTGTGTATGTGTGTATGTGTGTATGTATGTACGTATGTATGTATGTATGTATGTTGTATGTATGTATGTATGTATGTATGTATGTGTGTATGTGTGTATGTATGTATGTATGTATGTATGTATGTATGTATGTATGTATGTGTTTGTGTGTGTGTGTATGTAGGTAGGTAGGTAGGTAGGTAGGTAGGTAGGTATGTATGTATGTGTGTGTGTGTGTGTGTGTGTGTGTGTGTGTGTGTGTGTGTGTGTGTGTGTGTGTGTGTGGCTTCATGTCAAACTTTACCATTTTTCGGTAACATGACGACGAGGAGTCATCAGGTGTGTGTATAAAAAATCTTGTCACCTTCAGCTGATTTTTATACACGTGAGTGTAGCCTGTACTTAATGACTCGCAAGAGTCGTGCATTATATTTGTATACTGACAAATTCATTCTTACCACACAAAGCCCCACCATTGCCCAGTCTAGCTCATGCTGGCTTCCTCTCCTGTCCTACGTGGGAAGAAGGTCTGCCAGAAGTCGGTCGCGGGTCATGGGTTTTCGCCCATGCTCTGCCCGGTTTCCTCTTACCATAATGCTGACTCCTTGTTCCAAGCAGCATTTTCGACTAAATCTGTTGAACAAACTTGATTCTGTCTTGTAGGTAGTCTCCAAGTCTTATCTGGGCCTTGGATTTACGATTCACATAACCCAACCTGTGTTCATACAGAATATGCCTGGATAAATCCCCTAAACTCTCATGCAAGAGATGTAAGAAATTCTTTTTTAATTCCAATTCTGAATATAATGTTAATAATGCTTACATAGACTCCCATGGTGATTATATTATCTTAGACGTACTAATACATGACGTACCATGTTAATAATGCTTATATAGACTGCTCTGGTAATTATATTATCTTAGACGTACTAATACATGGCGTACCATGTTAATAATGCTTATATTGACTTCCATGGTAATTATATTATCTTAGACGTACTAATACATGGCGTACCATGTTAATAATGCTTATATAGACTGCTCTGGTAATTATATTATCCTAAAGGCACTAATACATGACGTGTCGTGTTTAAAATGCTTATATAGACTCCCCTGGTAATTATATTATCCTAAACGTACTAATACATGACGTACCATGTTAATAATGCTTATACAGACTCCCTTGGTAATTATATTATCCTAAACGTACTAATACATGACGTACCATATTAATAATGCTTATATAGACTCCTCTGGTAATTATGTTATCCTAAACGTACTAATACATGACGCACCATGCTAATAATGCTTACATAGACTCCTCTGGTAATTATATTATCCTAAACGTACTAATACATGACGTACCGTGTTAATAATGCTTATATTGACTCCCCTGGTAATTATATTATCCTAAACGTACTAATACATGACGTACCATGTTAATAATGCTTATATAGACTCCTCTGGTAATTATGTTATCCTAAACGTACTAATACATGACGTACTTTGTTAATAATGCTTACACAGACTCTCATGGTAATTATATCATCCTAGATGTACTAACACATGATGTTCAAGGAACACTATGTAGCCTTTATGGCCCAAAAGGAAGATAGCCCTAGTTTTATAATGGAATCTTGGGAAAAAATTCCTCAAATTGCAAATCCCGCTCTTATTATATGTGGGGATCGGAATTTTGTAATGGATCCAAATATAAAGATACAAAAAGTACATAAATACCAATAATCCTGGAGCTCGGAAAAGAGTAATGGATAGTATCCAGGAACAAGAATTTGTGGATATCTGACGTGCACCACATGAACTAAAGAGAAAATATACCTGGCGACCTAAAAATCCGTAAAAACAGGCCACATTGGATTTTTTCCTTGTAACATTTAACATGATATTTTAATATGTCTACAACAACCGAAATTATTCCAGAATATCGAAGCGACCACTCGGTTGTTACATTAAGATGTAAATTTGTTAACTGTGACAGAGGAAAGGGTTACTGGAAACTATGTTGTTCCCCTTCTGAAAGATTCTAAATATAATGATCTAGTAAAATGTTCTATATACCAAATTATCGACGAATACAGTCCTAAAAATATCATAAATATCAATAAATCCTATCTAGATATTACATTCAGCGATCAGCATTTTTTCTTTGAAGTTTTACTCATGAAAAAAAGAGGAGAAACTATTAAATATTCATCAATGAAAAACAGAAAAAAACGTTCACAGAAAAGTAAATCCAACAAGAAATGAAAAAAATTTAAAACGAGATACAGACGAAATTTTCACAGGTAGACCATACGCGATTGGAAAAGATAACAGCTTTAAAATCAGAGTTTGAGGAAATAAGACAAAGACAATTAGAAGGCATTAGGACTAGAATGATATTAAAATCAATTAAAAGTGGAGAAAAACCACCGAAGTATTTTTTTTTCGTTACAGAAGAGAAATTATACTAATAAACTTCTATCAAAATTGACACTAAGACGATGGAAATGAAATATATAAAACATCTTAGATCCTAGAAGAAGAAAAACTGTACTATGCAAAACTATATAAAAGGACTGAATAAAAAGAGCACTTACAGGACCTAAACAAATTACAACTTGGGAGACTGTCAGACATCGATGCGCACGCACTAGAAGGACAAATAACTATGGTAGAAAAGGGTGAATGTTTGAAGAGTATGAAAAACGAGAAAAGTCCTGGAAATGATGGATTTCATGTAGAATTTTATAAAATGTTTCGGAAAGAGATAGGATACTTTGTTCTCCGGTCGGGCAACGAAGGTTTTACTGAAGGGTTAGCAGAGGTTGTAGGCAAGGGGACCCTATCTCTCTATGTATACTTTTACTATGTGCCGAAATACATGGTTGGTTTCTTTATTTCATTGGTGTTTTACGCTATACTCAAGAACATTTCACTTAAATGACGGCGGCCAATATCATGGTGGGAGGAAACTGGATGCAGCCCAGGGAAACACACGACCATCCGCAGGTTGCTGTCAGATCTTCTCACGTACTGCCGGAGAGAAAGCCAGCATGAGCTGGGCTTGATCTCACAGCGATCGCATTGGTGAGAGGCTCCCGGGTCATTGCGTAAATTAAGTTTTTTGACTATATCTCAAAAAGTTACAAAGATATGCAAAAAATAACAGCAGATTCGGAATCAGCGGCTCAAAATACACCAGAATACGTTACACAAAATTAAAGTTTCAAAACTTTTCGTGACGTCACGTAAAAAAGTAAGAAGAAGAGATAACAGAACGAATACATTAGGTATCCCGTTCTGGAGAACGGAATCCCTAAATATAGCCAAACCACCATTACCTGCACAAAGTTAACACAATTCAAACTGCAAAAATGCAGCACATTTCCCGGCGTTGATTTATAAAACAGATTGCAAGCATGAGTTTGCTCAAAGTTTCCCCATTTTATACATGTGAGCAAAAAGCTGGCTATGTGCAAACGAGCGCACGCGATACACTATATGTACAATGTTTAGTTACTAAAATTGAAAGGTTTGTGGTATCCACTGATTTAAGCACAGGGCTTCAGGAGTTGGAAGAAAGTTTTGTTCTAGACAGACGTCTTCGTCTTTCCGTTTAGGGGCAAGGGCTATTGAGGAATTAAAATAAAACAGTCGACATTGTTTCGCAATGTGCTTCTCTTCGTCACACAAAACCGGTGAAATTAGTTCACTGCAAATATTTCACTCTACAAAAACAGCACAAAGAATTCCAGGTCTCATGTCACAAGCACGAGGTCCCAAAAAGAGTTCGATTCAAAACTCAGAATTACAAAAAATGGAAGCAATTAGAATATGGTTGGCGGTCTATTCCCTAAGGCTCCCATTTTTAGAGACCTCAAAATGTTGTTGAATTTAGCAGAGGCTAAACTTTGGTCCCGGATTTCCATCACCCGGATGGGTTAGTTAGCCTCAATGGCCGAAGCAAGTCTCTCCCAGAAGAGCGCCTCGCCATACCTGTTGTTCGTCATCTCCATGTACGTCTGGTTGTGGATGACGTCTACATTATCAGCGGAAAGTTGACTGGTCGGTATTTTCTCTGTCAGAACCATCACCAGTACGTCTCTGCCGCTATGAATCCCCTCCATCCAAGCCATGTTCATCTCGTACACACACCATTTGCTTTTTAGGAAACTTTCGAGAGAGGAAGATCACGGTTTTCCTGCTGTTCTGTATGGCGTGTAGAATGTTGTCAGTAACATAGAGTCCAGCTATGAAATCTCTCCTTGTCTATACAGAGTTTTAAGCCAGCGTCCCTTTCCAAACGGGGAATAACCTGTTCACGGATGAAGGTTCGATCCGAGTCTTCATAAGACACAAAAGCGTCGTAACCAAATGGATTCTCTTCGGCGGTGTCCAGTCTCTGGTAACCCGTTCTCTTTCGCCAGTTAGTCGCCATGTAGAACAGATAACGGAGTTTCCAGCGATGTCGGCGGACAATTCCAACCAGCAGAACTATCAGGAACAAAGCCAGACATGCGCATAATCCACCAGTTAGAACAGTGTAAGATCAACAGTGCCGCTGAAGATGATTCAGAATGGATGTGCTGCCTGACAAAGACACCACTGTGCCATTTTCCAACGTACAGGAAGTGGAATTTAAATTGCGGATGTCAACTTTGGTTTGTGTTAACTCGATGAAATCCTCCGTGGTCACAGATGCACTGAAGTTGGTTACCCTGGATGTCAATTTGGATGGGGGAGAATTGCTGGATAGTATCAAGATCTCTACATAATGACAGAGGGAGAGCTTTTAGTTTGTTTTTGGACAAGTCTAGATGCCTAGTTTGACTAGACCGGAAATGTTCGCTTTCCAGTTCGAAAGGTAATTTCCGGACAAGTTCAGATAAGTGAGGTTTGTTAGACTTGAGAACAAGTTGGGCCCAACATATTCTAGTTGAATGTCGTTCATTTTCAGTTTGGTAAGATTATAAAACATGTTCTTGCTAAAGTTCTTTCCGAATCTGTTTTCACCAATGAGCAATGTTTCCAGGTTGGTCGCATGGGCAAAAACGTCTCTGAAACTTTGAAGCAATTGTTGCCTGTTAGGTAAAGGTATCGTACATTATCCAAACCTTTGACGGGACCGATCCACTTGTCCAAGAGATTTGTAAGCAAAATACAACTGATTGAGGCCTAAGTTTACAAACTCGAGAATGTAAATCTGTGACTGGTCGAGGCAAAACAACATTTCTCGCCCCCATCTGTACACAAAGACACCTGCTCTTATTTCTACATGTCCGTGTGTTACCTAAACCATGATACATTAGCTATTCTAACATAACCTCGGGCCACAAATTTCACCGCCTCACTTTAGAGACATGCTTTGGTCACGTGTTTTAAGTGCGGTGATGTTGGAATGAGATATCCGAAAGGCCACGCAAAATTCATTTTCTTATCCAACAGGAAACGACATCAGTCTCGTGAAATGTTGTTTTTTGGAAACCGTGAATGTCACAAAAAAATGTGCTGCTAGATTTTTTACTATGGTGGGTGTAAGTTGACAGTCTTACCCATGTGTGTAGGGGCTACGAGAGTAATAGATACTTTCCATTGATAGTATTCTGACGAGAGAGAGAAAAACAGCAGGTTGATTTAAAATAAAATAGTTACTATATTTCACCAAGCATGCCGCTAATGACATTCGCTTCACTTTTGTGAGGGTGTTTTCAAGATACATAAGAGTATGTAAAGCATTATGGTTCAGATAAAACGCGGACATGTAGAAAGAGTGTAGGTGATTCTGTGCACATATAGTGGCCAGAGATATGGTCTAGTTCCGACGAGTTGGAGTTTTACGTAATTCGGCGTGAATGTAAACACACACAATACTTAGGGCATACCAGCTCGGTGAATTACCTCCCTTCTTTACTTGTATCCCCATCGATCGTCTCGCATAAAAGGCCTCCATATTTTCATAACTTGTTTAATTACATTGAGGATATACGTCAGTAAATTTGTGTTTCGTCTCAAAAACAGAATGGTGTCAGAAACCTGGGATTAAAGCGCTTTATTGGGAATGTGGCCATCCAGTGTGGCCACTCGGGCCACAAATTCCACCACCTCATTTTGGTGAGGCCTGCTTTGGCCACATGTTTTAAGTACGGTAATGTTGGTATGAGATATCCAAAGGACCACGCAAAAGACATTTCCTTGATAAGCAAGGTGAAATGTTAATCATAAACCGCGAATGCCACAAAGAAAATGTGTTACTAGATTTGTACTTTGATCCGTGTATGTTGACAGCGCTACCTATGTGTATAGGGGATATGAACAGAAGCGCCTCTCAGTGAATACTTTTAACAGCTTTCTGATGTGTGAAAGAAGAAATAAAACCACACTCAGGTCAATTAAAATAGTTACTCTATTTGCCCAAGAAAGTTTGTAAATGACATTCGCTTCACTTTGGTGAGGGTGGCTTCAAGCTACGTAAGAGAGGATAGCGCATTATGGTTCAGGTAACACGTAGGAATGAGTGCAGATGATTTTGTGCACAGACAGTGGCGAGAATACGTTCCTTTTGTCCGCACGAGTCACAGTTTTACTTAGTTATGTACTAAGAACAGTTTTATACATGTTATTAAATGTGATGGTTATGTTATACACAAGTGATGAATGGCGCTGATATTCGATACTTATGAGTGTTATAGTACCAACATGCAGATAATATATTGCGATCTAACTGATTGCTCAGTGTTAACATTTAAGTTCGCTTTGAACACAATATTTCGTACATTTTACGATAACATATCCAGGTACAGGCCAGTCAGAATGCCGCCCTACATATAATGATGCTGGCATAAAACATTATGTTTTAGACATTTGCAATAATATAGGCATATTTCAGTGGAATATGCATATTGGTAATCAAATGTCTCATGTAGGCCCATAGCTATAATTTTTTTCTTTATTTGATTGGTGTTTTACGCCGTACTCAAGAATATTTCACTTATACGATGGCGGCCAGCATTATGGTCGGTAGAAACCGGGCAGAGCCCGGGGGAAACCCACGACCATCTGTAGGTTGCTGGAAGACCTTCCCACTTACGGCCGGAGAGGAAGCCAGCATGACCTGGTCTTGAACTCACAGCGACCACATTGGTGAGAGGCTTCTAGGTCACTACTCTGCGCTAGTGCGCTAACCAACTGAGCCACCGAGTTCGTTATTTCTATCACTCTGAGGAGTATGCTACCGCTATCATCGAGGGTCTAGAGGATGGTAACTAAAACATTATAGGGGTGTTCGGTATGGATCGGCGACAGTTTATTTCCATGCCTTTGTTATGTACACAGGCCCCTTCGAGACGTAGTATTGATTTATCTAATAAAAACATGAAAGGGAAGGTAATCCTGTTTCTAAATTGCTTCTGACGGAGTTGAATAGACATGTAGGTACATATATGCAGCTCTACACACTAAGACTAACACGGCAATTCTGAGTAGCCAAAGCATATTTCATAAATAAATATTTATCTACAATCTACAATTAATGATGTTATTTCTGAAATTTTAAAATATTCTTTCGAACACGCATTTCTGGTCAGTCGGCTGACACCGATCTTTGTGGTAGACTCAGTTGTGGCCAACTCATGTGGATTTGTGATGGGCACGTGACCGCCCCACGTCATCGAGGAACCCTGTTTTAATCCGACATCTTTCCGGTGGAGGAAACTACAGTGTAAATGTTTATACGCACATGATGACATAAAACAGCACGTGCTATTTTATTTGACTGTTTGCTAAGAGTCCTCAATAAGTATTTTATTATAAGTGGTTTTCTGCGCTATCATTTTCCCTGTCTGGCTTAATGGCATATGGGTGGTTTTCCCCAGGGGTCTGCCCGGTTTCCATCCACCATAATGCTGGCCGCCGTCGTATAAGTGAAATATTCTTGGGTACGGCATAAAACACCAATCAAATAAATAAATAAAATAAAATAATGGCATATAGTGTACATACTAGTTTCTACCGATATCCCGTTTCAGCTAAATGACACTATGCAGTTAGTATTAGATTTATATGGATGCATTCGTGCGTGGTGACAAGTACCGTCCCATGTGACTGAATAATTGTCCACTTCCTTGATTCGCGTAACCTTGGTGATCACGTGCTTGATACTCACGTGAAGGCTCTTTGTGTGAAAATAAATCAGTATGTGACACAGGACAGCTAGGCATAGGACGAGGCTACTTTAGATTTTTTCTGAGTGCTCTTCCATTCATCTAACTCCCAAATAAAGCAGGGTCATGGTAACCTCGTGTCATCCAACATCTCGACGTGAATTGTCTTCACAGTGATAGGAGAGACAGGAGATCACCAGTCTATGAAATGACATTCAAATCTCGCGCGACAGCGTGATGTCACCTTATATGAATTTAAGGCGAATAGGGTGCAGTTTTAAATGAATTAAGGAGTCGCGGCTGGCTGGTTCGTTAAAAGTTTTGATCTTGTATCAGTTCATCGCTACTTTACAGGCGAGGTCGAATCCTTGTGAATAAACATGAGTGAATAAAAGATGTCAATTCAAATACAATCAGCTTTCACAGGGAAAACAGCAGCCCAATGCGGTCGTTTTAAGTTTAAGTCCAGCTCATGCTCATGGTCGTACGTGGAAAGGCATTCGAGCAACCTGCGGATCATCGTGGGTTCCAAAGTGCTTTGAACGGCTTACTTTCACCACAATGCTGGCCGCCCTCGTATAAGTGAAATATTTTTGAGTACGATGGCGTAAAACACCAATCAAATAAAGAAATAAAGTTATATATAGTGTATGTATGTGTGTGTGTATGTATCCTTGGGGTTTCACTTCATACCATTTTTCGCTCATATGACGACGAGGAGCCATTAGGTGTGTGTACATATATTGTGCGTATATTGTAGACGCCATGCCTCCAAAGTGTTGCCGTTGCTCTAACTTCTCAGTGCTGAACGCCAAGCGAGGCAGCGGCAAGACCAAGTCTTGTTTTTATCCTGTTGTATTTATTTATTTGTTTATTTATCTTTATTTTTTAAGTAGAAGAATTTTGCCTCTTTGTTCCAAGCAGCATTTTCGACTAAATCTGCTGAACGAACTTGATTCTGTCTTGTAGGTAGTCTCCACTCTTATCTGGGCCTTGGATTTACAATCCACAAGCTATGCTCAGACAGAATATTTCTTATATTTTGATGTCATTTTAGACGACTTCAGCTGATTTTTATACACGTGAGTGTAGCCTGTACTGAAATGACTCGCAAGAGTCGTGCATTATATTTGTATACTGACAAACCCATTGTCTACCACACAAAACCCACCATTGCCCAGCCTAGCTCATGCTGGCTTCCTTTCCGGCCTACGTGGGGTCTGCCAGCAGTCGGTCGTGGGTCGTGGGTTTTCTCCAGGCTCTGGCCGGTTTCCTCTTACCATAATGCTGGCCGTTGACTACGGCGCAAAAACACCAAATAAATATCACTAAAAGCCATGCACATACATGTAATTTCTAATGGAGTCTGAAACAATACATTTCTACTGACAAGCTCATCGTCTATCACAAAAACGGCATGCACTTGAATATACTTGGTAAGGGAGTAAAATAGTATTTTACTGACTTAACAGTTTACATTTTTGCGTCCTGCACATCACATGCAATCGTCTACCCTCTACACCCGAGGATATACTTGGTAATGGACGAAAACAAGCGATTCGTATATCACTGTCCTATATCATAGCAGCACTTAAAGAATGAAATAAAGCGAGAATGGGACATCGATGCCTGGATAAGTCCCCTAAGCTCTCATGCAAGAGATGTAATAATTCTTTTTAATTCAAATTCTGAATACAATGTTGATAATGCTTTATACAGACTCCCTTGGTAATTATATTATCCTAAATGTACTAATACATGACGTACCGTGTTAATAATGCTTATATAGACTCCCCTGGTAATTATATTATCCTAAACGTACTAATACATGACGCACCGTGTTAATAATGCTTATATAGACTCCCCTGGTAATTATATTATCCTACACGCACTAATACATGACGTACCATGTTAATAATGCTTATATAGACTCCCCTGGTAATTATATTATCCTAGACGTACTAATATATGATGTTCAAATAACACAATGCAGCCTTTATGGGCCAAATGAAGATAGACCTAGTGTTTATAACGGAATCGTGGAAAAAATTAATCAGATTGCAAATCCCGCTCTTATTATATGTGGGGATTGGAATTTTGTAATGGATCCAAATAAATATACAAAAAACCTAAAAACCAATAACCCTAGAGCCCGAAAAAGACTAATGGATATCTGATGTGCACCATATGCACAAGAGAGAAAATATACCTGGCGAGGTAAAAATCCTTAAAAACAGGCCAGATTAGATTTTTCCCTGTTACAAATGATATTCTTAATATGTCCACAACAACCGAAATTATGCCAGGATATCGAAGCGACCACTCGGTTGCTACATTAAAATGTAAGTATGTCAACTGTGACAAAGGAAAGGGTTATTGGAAACTATATTGTTCCCCTTCTGAAAGATCCTAAATACACTGACCTAGTAAAATGTTCTATAAAGCAAATTATCGACGAATACACTCCTCTGTCATATTGCAGAAAAAATGTCCTAGCTATCTATAGATCCTATCTATATATAACATTCAGCGATCAACTTTTTTTCTGTGAAGTTTTACTCATGAAAATAAGAGGAGAAACCATTAAATACTCATCAATGAAAAACAGAAAAGAAACGTTTACAGAAAAGTAAATCCAACAAAATTTTTTTTAAAAAATTGAAACCGCGATATAGACGAATTTTTCACAGGTTGACGATACACGATTGAAAAAGTTAACAGCTTTAAAATCAGAGTTTGAGGGAATAAGACAAAAAAAATTAGAAGGCATTAGGATTAGAATGAAATTAAAATCAATTAAAAGTGGAGAAAAAACATCGAAGTAGTTTTTTTCGTTAGAGAAGAAAAATTATACTAATAAACTTATATCAAAATTGACACTAGACGATGGAGGTGATATATGTAAAACATCCTAGATCCTAGAAGAACAAAAACTGTACCAAGCACAACTATATAAAAGGACTGAATAAAAAGAGCACTTACAGGACCTAAACAAATTACGACTGGGGAGACTGTCAGACATCGATGCGTAAGCACTAGAAGGACAAATAACTATGGTAGAAGGCTGAATGTCTGAAGAGTATGAAAAACGACAAAAGTCATGGAAATGATAGATTTCATGTAGAATTTTGTAAAATGTTTTGGAAAGAGATAGGATACTTTGTTTTTCGATCGGCCAGCGAAGGTTTTGCTGAAGGGTTAACAGAGGTTGTAGGCAAGGGGACCCTATCTCTTCATGTCTATTTTAACTATGTGCCGAAATACTTGGTTGTATTTATTGGTTTCTTTATTTCATTGGTGTTTTACGTTATACTCAAGAATATTTCACTTAAACGACGGCGGCCAATATCATGGTGGGAGGAACCTGAATGCAGCCCAGGGGAAACACACGACCATCCGCAGGTTGCTGTCAGATCTTCTCACGTACTGCCGGAGAGAAAGCCAGCATGAGCTGGGCTTGATCTCACAGCGATCGCATTGGTGAGAGGCTCCCGGGTCACTGCGCTGCGCTATCGCGCTAAGAAACTGAGCCACGGAGGCGCCTTGGTTATATGATATGGGAGTTATTTTACGCCATCACACGCACGACAGCATAGCTGTATATCATCGTCCAACCGTTTCGGGAAAACATGGTTAGTGGAGCGGAAGCATCAGGTGAAATGCTATAAACCCAGTCTGGTTCCCGTTTAACTCCGTGTTAAAGAATTGGATTAACATCTTTTTCTAAACAAAAAAAACGGTATTATCATTCAAAGGCTTCTAGCGACAAAATTATCAATCGTAGCTCAAATTCGTTCACATTACACTGAAAAAGCATTTCTTGGGCTACAATTTGGTGCAAGTTTCACATTTCTAGCTCCCATAGTTCTCGAATTACAGGTCATTGAAATTACGTAACTAAATTTAGATTTTTTTGACTATGTCTCAAAAAGTTACAAGGATATGCAAAAAATAAAAGCAGATTCCTAATCAGCGGCTCAAAATACACCAGAATACGTTACACAAAATTAAAGGTTTTAAAACCTTTTGTGACGTCACAACTTCGACCAATGGCAAACTTTCAAAGTGTTTACCGGATGTCAACGATGTTTTTTTTGTAACTTTTACTAACTAACAACGGTCTACTTGCATATCGAATTTCAAAACAATCGGTTCAGTGATTCTTAAGAAGAAGATTTTTAAAAGTTTCAAACAAAATCCAATATAGCGGCCAAACCGCGTGACCTAGAAATACATTTTAAAAAGTACCCCTGGAAAATATCTGACAGATAATATGTGCCAAAATTGGGCTGCCTATGTGCAAACGAGGGCACGCGATACACTATATGTACAATGTTTAGTTACTAAAATTGAAAGGTTTGAGGTATCCACTGTTTTAAGCACAGGGCTTCAGGAGTTGGAAGAAAGTTTTGTTCTAGACAGACGTCTAGACGTCTTTCCCTTTAGGGTCAAGGGCTATTGAGGAATATTAAAATAAAACAGTCGACATTGTTTCGCAATGTGCTTCTCCTCGTCACACAAAACTGGTGAAATTAGTTCACTGCAAATATTTCACTCTCTACAAAAGCAGTACAAGGAATTCCAGGTCTCATGCCACAAGCACGAGGTCTCAACAGGAGTTCGTTTCAAAACTCAGAATTACAAAATATATAAGCACTTGGAATGTGGTTGGCGTCTAATCCCTAAGGCTTCCATTTTTAGAGACCTCAAAATGTTGTTGAATTTAGCAGAGGCTAAACTTTGGTCCCGGATTTCCATCACCCGGATGAGTTAGTTAGCCTTAATGGCCGAGGCAAGTCTCTCCCAGAAGAGCGCCTCGCCGTACCTGTTGTTCGTCATCTCCATGTACGTCTGGTTGTGGATGACGTCTACAATATCAGCGGAAAGTTGACTGGTCGGTATTTTCTCTGTCAGAACCATCACCAGTACGTCTCTGCCGCTATGAATCGCCTCCATCCAAGCCATGTTCATCTCGTACACACACCATTTGCTTTTTAGGAACTTTCGAGAGAGGAAGATCACGGTTTTCCTGCTGTTCTGTATGGCATGCAGAATGTTGTCAGTAACATAGAGTCCAGGTATGAAATCTCTCTTGTCTATACAGAGTTTTAAGCCAGCGTCCCTTTCCAGACGGGGAATAACCTGTTCACGGATGAAGGTTCGATCAGAGTCTTCATAAGACACAAAAGCGTCGTAACCAAATGGATTCTCTTCGGCGGTGTCCAGTCTTTGGTAACCCGTTCTCTTTCGCCAGTTAGTCGCCATGTAGAACAGATAACGGAGTTTCCAGCGATGTCGGCGGACAATTCCAACCAATAGCACAATCAGGAACAAAGCCACACCTGCGCATAATCCACCAGTTAGAACAGTGTAAGATCGACAGTGCCGCTGAAGATGATTCAGAATGGATGTGTTGCCTGACAAAGATACCACTGTGCCATTTTCCAACGTACAGGAATTTAAACTGCGGATGTAAACTTTGGTTTGTGTTAACCACTCGATGAAATACTCCGTGTCACAGAGGCACTGAAGTTGGTTACCCTGGATGTCAATTTGGATGGGGGAGAATTGCTGGATAGTATCAAGATCTCTACATAATGACAGAGGGAGTGCTTTTAGTTTGTTGTTGGATAAATCTAGATTCCTAAGTTTGACTAGACCGGAAATGTTCGCTCTCCAGTTCGAAAGGTAATTTCCGGACAAGTTCAGATAAGTGAGGTTTGTTAGTCTTGAGAACAAGTTGCGCCCAACTGTTTCAAGTTGATTGTGGTTCATGTCCAGGAGATTTAGTTTAGTGAGATTATGAAACGTGCTCTCTCTGAAGTCTCTTCCGAGTCTGTTGTTTCCGATGAGCAATGTTTCCAGATTTGTCGCATAGGCAAAAAACGTCTCTGAAACTTCGCAGCAATTATTACCCGTTAGATCAAGATGACGAAGTGTCTCTAACCCTTTGACGGGACCTATCCATTTCTCCAAAAGGTTGTCAGCGACATTCAAATGGCTGAGGCTTGATCTGGTAAATTCCACATGCGGGATGGTAAAACCCATTTTGTACGTATGACTAACGTTCACTTTCCGTAAATTTGGAGGAAGAATTATGCCAAAGGGCACGTGATTTTGTGTTGTGTTTTTGTTTCTCGAAGTGTCGACGCGAATTTTACGCAATTCTGCCGATCTTGCGCTGAATTCATTATTATGATCTGCCTTGGGAGTTCTACCGAAGATTACACTAGAGTCAAATACTTCCTGGTAACTGGCATCGAATTCAGTCATACCTTTAAACCGTAAAAGGTGAAGCATCTGCCTCGTGTTTGACTGTAAATTGTTCCATGACACGCGGAGCACTTTGATTGATAACGGCAAAAGCTGAATTACACCTTCTTCCAGCTGGCCAATGGTGTTGTTATCTGCGTGCAGTTCCTCAAGGTTCGTGTTCGTGAGGTACTGTACGTCCTCCTTCGTAACAACAGCATAATATGGTCGTGCATGAACCCGTTGCATCACGATTTTCCGGATTGTAGAGTTCTGAAGACCATAGAAGCTCATCCCCACTCCTTTAAACTCCAGGTTCTTATTGTAGCTGTAGTCAATAGTGTCGATGTTTGCCAAATGTGTGAAAGCCTCTTTGTGGACCCACCTCAGATCACAGTGGCTAAGAAATAAATTCTTCAAAGGAACATCACAGAAGTTGACGAATGTATCTTTAGATATGGATGTAAAGGATGGTGTCCAAGAAAGGTCTAATGTCTGCAGTGACGTCATCTTGCGAACGCCTTCTCCAAATGTCTTGTTCGACAACCCACTGATTAGAAGCGTCTCCAGTGAGGAGAGTTTAGCCAAGGCAAGATCAGGGTATTGAATCTCCGGATCATCAACGTATAAGTTAGACTTTAAACTTAACAAAACAAGACCCTTAAGAGAGTCGAATACGTCCTCATGAAACGTTTTGTTGGACATCTTGAAGGGATTTCCGTCCAGACGCAGTGTTCTCAGTTGATGTAATCCGTCAAACGCTCCTGACCCCAAATAGGATAGGCTGTTGTATGAGATGTCCAGTGATTGCAGAGAACGGTAGGTCGTAAAAACACCAGCTGCAAGTGTTTCAATCCTATTATAGCTGAGAAGTAACTCGGTGACATTCTGGGGGATGTTTTTAGGTACAAATGTTAGATTTCTGTGCGAACAGTCTATAATGACATCATCACCTAATGATACAGCACAAGGGCATGGAAAGGTACCAGTCAAATTGCACAGTGGATTTAGTGTCATGCTTACATACTCGGTGCCGATACTTTTGGTTTTACTGAACTCATTCCAGTTTTTGCCATCGTTAGGGAGATCTGTGGTTTTTCTCGGACTACGCGCATAACTCACTGGTAGGTTGCCCGAGTGGCTGGCTAAAACGTTTATTGTTGCTAAGACACTAACTACGAGCGAGAAGATCGACGTGGCTGCCGGTGAAGTAAATTGTGTCTTCACATACATCCTTATCTCATCAACAGACAGAGGAAAACACAGTTTATCTCAGCTTTGCCTGAAAACAAACAAAAGAAATAAATTATAAACACAATTGAACAAAACTTTAACTTCATTTAATACCTAAAATATTGTATGTTTCCATAACCCTTTGTAGTGTTTGAATGTGATTGTATATTAAATGTTATGTCAACACAGCATTTTCAGTTATTCTCGACCAGTAAAGACAATTAAGATTGGAATTCTGCAGGACATGATTTCGTCTCACAACGTCGATGTGACTGCATGTGACTGGGTCGATCTGGCTGCAGTATATTTAGCACATTTAAGGCATGGTTTGCAGAGACGTGAAAATGAACCGTTGACATTTTGAGGGCCTTTATGTCGAAATAGACATTCGTATACCAGCCGTCAAGCAATAAGGCCGCTCTGTTGTCGGATGGATTGCTTTAGTATGTGGTTAACCAATAAATAAGGACGGTAATATAGGACGCGAACAAGTAAAGTGCCGAATCTACTGACAATATGCTAGTATTTATTTGATTGGATATCCATCCGAACGGGAACTCCGAAGCATTGTGCCTGTCTAGATTGGACCAGAAGAGGCAATGGGAAATAGGCTAGTTCTGGAGTTTGGAGAACAGGGGAAGGAGGAAGAAGAGTTAGGAGATGTAATTGGAGACGCCTGACATTCCAAATTGACACAATAGAAGTGGTGCTTTTAATACCAGCGTTATACCAGCGCTGACAGACCAAATCATGTACAAGGTTTAAGCTTTACCGATCCAATGAATGTTTAATTCTCCTCCTTCCGCCCCTGGCATGTATAGTACGGAGGGATACAGTGTTCAGGTTGTCTGTTTGTGCATCCGTCAATCTCTCTGTAACCATTACCTTGTCAAGATATCTCCTCTCACAGTTTTGGTTGGATTTTCACAAAACTTTGTAGGCATGACAGAGGCCACGTGCTATTTTGAGTGCACCACATCATTTATTTTCTGAGTTATTGCCCTTTAAACATAGAATGGGTACTTGCAGATAGTGAGCCCTTGTCAAAGCATCTCCTTGGGGTTTCATGAAACTTTCTACACTAGACAGAGACTGAGTGAGGGTGGTCATGCTTACCAGCGCTATACGTCTGACAAAAGAAATCAAAAGAAAACTCTTTTTATCCCCCTTTCCTCGTCATGGTGAGTATATAGGGGGTGCATATTTAGGTTGCGCTGCACCAGTTATTTCCAGAGTCATTACCTTATACAAACACAGAGTTAACACTTGCAGATAGTGAATGCTCGAGTTCTTCATGATTGCAGCCTGTTGGCACACCTAAACCTTGCTCGTTCGCTTTCTTAAATTTGCTGAATTGCGTCATCATGCTTTCATATATAGGTGGGCACTGGAATACCACACCTTCCATGCGGTACACCGCACCATCGGGGATTTAACTGGAAAAATAATTGTTGAAAATAGGAAATATATTAAGTTTTTGTTCATACATGTAGTGTTTAGTACATGTGTACATCTAATATGTTAGTGCACGTACAGGTATGACATGTAACGCATTGCATGATGGGACATTGTCTGAGCTGAGCGACAGTAAACCGACATACAACATCAGTCAACTCTTCTGTGTTACCTCTATGTGCTGAGTGAACACATGGTAACGCGACAATATACACAGCTTGGACTTTGGACCTCTTACACCTTCCCCTTTCTTATCCCCACCCTCTCCCGTTTCCATCTTGTTACGAGGGAATATGACGTATGGAAGTCGATGGAACAATCCAAACAATCCGAATAGATTATTAATATAAAGGACACACAGCATAGGGAGAAAACCAGTGCGACAACGTGATAGCTGACAATTGGTCTCATTTGAGAGGCCGCTGAAATATAATCTTTTGTCAATATACGAGTTAGCTTTGTTATTCTTGTAAATGTTTAAGTAGTAGCAAATTACACTCTCCCTAGCATAGCTTAGGCAGATTTAGATTTTAGAAAGGCAGATACTGGAATTCACACCAGGGGCGTAGCGTGGATCTTCACTGGGGGTGGGGAGGGGGGGGGGGGTGCGGATTTGAGCGGAACGACTATCACAGTCTATAAGGCGAGGGTCCCAGAAGCTCGGGGATATTAGAATGCCGGAGAGAGAATCTGAGTGATTTCGAAGCATTTCGAATGCAGGCTTGGCCAAAGTGTACACATTCATTTTCACGTTCAAAAAAAAAACCAAAACAACTCAAGTTCAGCTTAGGTGGGGTTGAAAACAGGTTGTCCCTGAATATATATTATTTATTGCCATGGGTCTAGAGTTACAAACAGAGCAAGTAAAACTGCGGCATCTGTATTGTCCACCAGAGGGAAATGGCCACTGTTGCCTGCGCAGTACGACTCAAGAGAGGTAATTCTGTAAAACACGCCGTCTTCCACCGGGAACAATATGAAATTGTTCACATAACTAGTCTAAATAGGCCTATATGCCGTTTAGTAAACTGGTAGGCTACAGGCTACAGCAAATATCTGTCGAATGAATGTTAATAGCTAAATAAGAAATAAAGGCTAAAATATTTTTTCGTCGACTTGAGGGGAATATTTTTGCACCACCACCCCACCCCACCCCCCAGCCTACACCCCGGCATACCTTTCAGATAGTTCGTGTTAATGTATACCTTGCAGATAGTCCGTGTTGATGTATACCTTACAGATATTCCGTGTTGATGTATACCTTGCAGATAGTCCGTGTTGATGTATACCTTACAGATATTCCGTGTTGATGTATACCTTGCAGATAGTCCGTGTTGATGTATACCTTGCAGATAGTCCGTGTTGATGTATACCATACAGATAGTTCGTGTTGATGTATACCTCGGAGATAGTCCGTGCTGGTGTATACCTTGCAAATAGCCGGTGTTGATGTATACCTCACAGACAGTCCGTGTTGATTTATACCTTTCAGATAGTCCGTGCTGGTGTATACCTTGCAGATAGACTCCGTTGCAGATAGTCCGTGTGGGTGTATACCTTGCAGATAGTCCGTGCTGTGGTATACCTTGCAGATAGTCCGTGTTAATGTATAGCTTGCAGATAATCCGTGCTGGTGTATACCTTGCAGATAGTCCGTTCTGACGTATAAGTATGTCGCCCTTTTATGGCAGCTGGGCATGAAATCTTGAGAATGCGTATGCTTAAAACACTTCCTCTTCCTGATTCTGCCCGCGGGCTTCAGTGTACAACTAAACGAGGCAACACAGTTGTAAATACTATGAACACCATGGCTTCATTCGAGCCTCTTCTTTTTTCAGGGAATTTGTTTGCACAATACTCCCCCATCCCCACCCTACCCACACACACTCACAAACACACCCAACTTTACTCACGTTACGCGGTAGAGGGTTTCAGATTACGGTATCTACCCGCAGGATTATATACCAATACACAGAATATTATAGTTTCGCTCTCAACCTAGATAACATATGGTCTCTCACGAGATATTAAATTACCATGTGCTTTGGTCTATTCGGATTATTTGCTTGCTCGAATCTTGGTTTGCAATATAGAAAACTCGGGCCAGTGGAGATTCTTTTTCGGCTTACTGACTCGTACCGGTAACGTCTTTTCTAATTCAATACGCCAAAACGCAATGTTTTCGTTCCAGTACCAATGCCTGTACTTCATTGTTCCGTATACCCATAGTTGGTGGATCACCTACAGGGTGAACACCTTACTCAAGACTTGTTTTCCTTTAAGGCAATAAGGTCAGTGGACAAAGCAAACCGGTGTACCAGCTTTGCTACCAGTTAACAAAACCCTTCGCCATGCATACAGCTGACAAACCACCTGACATAAAGCTGTATGCAGCTGCATGTTCGAATCCCGGCTAGAGCTGGATTCGAACATACGACCTGACTGGCCAGGTACCGATTGTTGCGGCCAAGAGCGACAGGTAGGCTTTAGGCCAAACAGTCACAAGAGTAACCAGTCAGATTCCACCGTCCAGTACTGTGATACGGCCGTGGCGTGATTTTTTTATGATGGAACACTCTCGTGACGTGACACCGTCGTTATAGTAGCATTGTCGTGACGCGACACCATCGTGACGTGACGTCGTCAAAACGTGATACTGCCATGAGGTGACACTGGTTTCCTCTCTGGCCGTAAGAGGGAAGGTCTGCCGACATCCTGCGGATGGTCCTGGATTTCCGCTGGGCTCTGCCCAGTTTCCTCCCGCCATAATGCTGGCCGCCGTCGTATTAGTGAAATATTCTTGAGTACGGCGTATAAAACCAATCAAATAAATGAAAACTGCTGCCTATACACCATCTTATAGGAGTTCAAATCATTAGCCCACATGGCATATTGACGTGCTCTACGCAAATAACCAGACCGCACTAACTTTTCTGGAGGCCATACAAATTAGGCTACTCAAAAAGCTACATTATTATTCCCAAAAATCACTTCGCAGGAAATAATATGAAAAAATTAACAATTTCATAGAAAAAATATCATCACAAATTTTGTTAGAATCTGAGACAAGCTTTATTTCATTGCAGTCTAAACAAAAAAGAAGAATTTTAAAGCAGCTTCTAAATACGAAACAACGTCTATTGTGTAGATCAGAAAGCCTAGAGCTCTTCCTATCCAAGCGGGAACTGAATTCTGCAGATAAAATAAAAACAAAAAGCATTTTAATGATGAGTATCAGGTGAGTAGCTTTGATTGATCACAAGGATTCTACCTATTGGCGGTTACCTTAGGGTGTTTCATCAGGGCTCCGTCATTATCCACCACGATCGCGAGAATCTTTCCGTTACAACAACAACAACACAAAAAGCGGTTGTCCCTCTGTGCTGCGATGTTATCGGTCAGATGGAATGGCACATAACGTCACCCGCTTGCTGAATGTGCTTACCGATGTATTTTAAGAGAGTTTTTTTGGCACAAGTGTCACACGTTACCCATCCCCTAAATCAAACTCATCAGATCTTACGAGTTGGATTTATTTTGAATGGAAAGGACAAAATTTACCCTCTGGCTGGCACGACACGAGTTCAACCATGATTTAACTTAACACTGTGACTAATACTCATTTTCATTATTTGTTTTTGCTCTGAATTTTCTTTCCTCAAATGTCTCCAAATATAAATTTTTGATTCTGAAAAAAAAAAAAGAAATGGGAGATTCACCTGGGAATTTGGATAGGCTTTATTCAAACTACCTAGCTAGACTTTTTTTGCGGGACAGTTTGCCATACCATACAATTTGCCACCCTGTCCTTAAAAATACCTATCCCCTTGTTCCCTGCCCTAAATTCCATTGTGTGGTTTTAGGGTGATATTGTGTTCTGACATGTTGCTATTGGTAGACCTTTCATAGTACCGCAGTTTTTAAGAATTCGCCCAGTTTCAGAGATAGTGTCCTGCCATAAAAAATATCTGTGCCCTGCGCCCTGCCCTAAATTTCATCATTGTGTGTTTTTAAAATGGTAATTTTATGGGTACACCCTATTGAAGAAAAATAAACCGCAGCATCAGGTGCCAACATGTTGTTATTTGTAAACCTTTCATAATACCGTAGTGTATACAAATTTGCCAGGTTTCAGATGTACAGTTTTCTTTCTAACTCAGTGGAATCCACAGGACATGGTTTAAATCTGCTCCCTGTTGTCTGTCACCAGAATGGGCTGTGATATTTCACAAGATTTACACTAACTCTAGCTGCTTTGATAGCCTAAGCATACCAATGAAGAAAGCGAAAACACAAATCTAAACAGTCTCAAAAAAATTGCAAATTGATTCAATAATTTTCAGTCGCTAAACCAGGAGAGAACTACTGGCAATACTACGAGAACATACATTCACCAAATTCATGTGTCAACACAGTTGTCCCTTCAGAAAGTGCTGACATACGCGACTTGCCATAAATAAAGTGTCAAACCATGTGGTTGGCACACAAGCTGGTTTCCTCCCACCATGAAGTTGATGATTGTCATAAATTGATATATTCCTTTGTATAGCCTAAAACACCAATGAAAATAAATCAAATAAGTCAAGAATTTATGGTTTGTGTACGGCCTTTTTTGCCTGGAACAGCCTTCCTCACCTGCCCCTCCCAAATTATTGTTGAACGTCAATCAAATTAATAAGTACATGTAAATAAATTCATGCAAAAGTTGTTAATTTAATCCATCTGACCGGTGTAAGTTACCCGTTACTCCTGGCAAGTGTCAGTATTAGTATGATCTGTGACACTTTGATTTGGATCATATTCCCAAAATACGGACGACAGTTTTACTAAAAAAAACAGTCAAAAATAAATCAACTATAATTATATACAGACATGGGAAGGCAAACACCATATTTCACCCAAAGATAACATTTTGCGATTCACACAGTTTGCTTGATTCTGATTGATTCATCCACCATATGTTGCCATTTTTTTGCGAAGTTTGATTATTTTCCTACCAGATGAAATTAAGCATTGGCATCAAAAGTATCATTTTAAGGTTTTAGTGTTATTGTGAAAGTTCATTTTTTGTATACCTGATTTTATAAATTATGAATTACATTGTTTTGGTATGTGATCCATGATATGGGCGTGATTCACAATATGAATGTGATCCATGATCTGACATTGATCCATGATATGGGCGTGATTCACAGAATGAATGTGATCCGTGATATGACCATGATTCACAATGTGAATGTGATCCATGAAATGAGCATTATTCACAGTATAAATGTGATCCATGATATGGGCGTGATTCACAGTATGAATGTGATCCATGATATGAGCATTATTCACAGTATGAATGTGATCCATGATATGAGCATTATTCACAGTATGAATGTGATCCATGATATGAGCATGGTTCACAATATGAATGTGATCCATGATATGGGCGTGATTCACAATGTGAATGTGATCCATGAAATGAGCATTATTCACAGTATGAATGTGATCCATGATATGGGCGTGATTCACAGTATGAATGTGATCCATGATATGAGCATTATTCACAGTATGAATGTGATCCATGATATGAGCATTATTCACAGTATGAATGTGATCCATGATATGAGCATTATTCACAGTATGAATGTGATCCATGATATGAGCATGGTTCACAATATGAATGTGATCCATGATATGAACGTGGTTTACAGTATGAATGTGATCCATGATATGACCATGATTCACAATGTGAATGTGATCCATGAAATGAGCATTATTCACAGTATGAATGTGATCCATGATATGGGCGTGATTCACAGTATGAATGTGATCCATGATATGAGCATTATTCACAGTATAAATGTGATCCATGATATGGGCGTGATTCACAGTATGAATGTGATCCATGATATGAGCATGGTTCACAATATGAATGTGATCCATGATATGAACGTGGTTTACAGTATGAATGTGATCCATGATATGAACGTGATTTACAGTATAAATGTGACCCATGATCTGACATTGATCCATGATATGGGCCTGATTCACTATATGAATGTGATCCATGATATGAACGTGATTTACAGTATAAATGTGATCCATGATATGAACGTGATTTACAGTATGAATGTGATCCAGGATATGAGCGTGATTTACAGTATGAATGTGATTCATGACATGAACGTGATTTACACTATAAATGTGACCCATGATATGAACATGATCCATGATATGAACGTGATTTACAGTATGAATATGATCCATGATATGAACATGATCCATGATATGGGCGTGATTCACAGTATGAATGTGATCCATGATATGAACGTGATTTACAGTATAAATGTGATCCATGATATGAACATGATCCATGATATGGATGATCTCCTGGAAATTCATGCAAAGATCCACACCTCATATTTTGATAGCCTATCATCTGAAAATTTGCGACGATATAATTTCCAGTCTTTTTTGTTGTTGTCGAGTTAGTGCCTCTTAAAAAGATGTTTGCAAGCCAGTTATGGTTGCCAAACATGTGGCCAAGTGTTTAAGATGCTTTCATTTCAGTCACAAGGTGTGGGTTCAAGTCCGGCCTTGAACAGGGAATGTATAGAGATTCTCCTGCTTTCAGTGTTCGAGGGCCTAGGTGACAATAAGACATCAGCAATGATTTGTGTAACTTTTGGTATAGTTTATCCGCTGTCTTCACCAAGATGGTGTGCATATCTGTACGTCACCTATGGAAAAGTTCATCAGTAACTTGCCAAAGGTCAGTTGTTTACCACTGTACACAGGGCTTCCCCCAACCACTACAACTGAACATTATTGTATATGTAGAAGGGCAGCTTCTTGAGTACCAGTATTGTGTTAAACAACAATTAAATACATAAAATAAATAAATAGTCTGTTTTCATTTTTGTTTGGCAGTTCTTGAAGTGTGTAAAGAGCTGATAACTGGCTACAGCAGGGTGAAAAGGTGAGGAGATTTGTGTGAAATTGTTTTAACAATTATGGTTACTTTGGTGTGTGCTTTGTTAAGTCTAGACCCATTTCTGATCAAAGTCAGTGTATGTAATAAAGGCTTTGCTGTCCAGACTCTAACTCTCGATGAAGTTAAGAGCATTGTCTGTTCTCACAGAATTATCATAAAGCTTTTCTGTGCTACCTGTACGCTTGTGGGAAATATAGTTTAGGCTGTCAGTGATTCATTGTTCGTGGGACGGCCATGGCAGAGGTGGTTAGCATACCAGCTCGTTGCAGTGTCCAAGGAGCCTCTCACCAGTGTGATCCCTTTGAGTTCCAGTCCTGTTCATGCTGGTTTCCTCTCCAAACATAAGTGGGAAGGTCTGCCACCAACCTGCGGATGGTCGTGGGTTTCCCCCCAGGTCGCAGCCCAGAGATTTCCAAGTATAATGCAAGCCGCTGTTATTTAAGTGAAATATTCTGGAGTAATGGGTAAATCACCAATCAAATAAATGAATAAATAAATAAATAAATAAAATTAATTGTTCATATCTCATGACCCTCTTACATCTAAAATTTGAAAGATGATAATTACAAATATGCCTTGGTTTTAAGGTTGTTTTTTTGGGGGGGCAGGGGAGAATTTTTATAACCATTTACAGTTCCATGAACGTCTGTTATTACCCTGTTGGTATTAGGGATGTCACAGCCATATTTTTGGCATGAAATACTTTGCTTAAAGATCTAACCGAGATTTCTTTCATAGGTTTTTATCATATGGATTTTGAATGTAGAAGTCTAGCAGTTTGTTTGTATTAAATGGAAGAAAACTGATGCGACGTCATTGGCCACGTTACGCTTAGAAAACGTCGTCTATTGATTTAGAACCATAGATTCCACTGTTTTACTTGAATTTACTGTTTCTTTACAAAAGAATTGAATTATTTCGCTGGACGTATTTCACTGATTGGTCCCGTGGTGCATCTACAATGCAAACTTTTCATTTGTACTCAGGAATAAAAATTATAAGTAGAGTAAGTTTATATTGGTAAAGAAGTAGTTGGACTTAGTGACTCCATCTATTTTCCGTTTTGATTTCTTGTAAGTTAACATTTACAATGTGTTGTTACTGAATTTTCTCATAGAAATATAAGGTATCATATTGGTAACATATCCTCTTTCCATTTACAGAGATATGGTATCCTCGAATGAGGATTCGGCCAGCTGATAATTGTTCACCATCCTCAACAAGTAACCGGCAATGTGGCTCTAGGCTTAAATCTGCAATGAACAGTTGACAGCAGTTCCAGTAAAGATGGAACAGAATAAGCCTCCATTGTCTAAGCTCATGCTGATGACAATTCTGGACAGTAAAGATGAGTTAGACGAACGACTGGAGCGCCACTACAATGTGGTGTCCAACCTGATCACAGGACTTTCTGAACGTGAGGTTAATGACGCGCTTAACGCATTCGTTGGCAAAGGATCTCAGCAGCATGAAGAAATAACACTTGGTCTGCTCTATTCCATTTTAACCGATCCTAAACAAGCTCCAAGAAGTTACAGAGATCTAACCCTGGTTACGAGAGATATGCTTGGTCTCGTACTGCTCAGGAGCAACCAGTTGATCTTCGAAAAATGGCAAAAGCTTCTGGATTCAACTCGGCACCAGATTGTTTGGTTTTGCAAAGAGCTCGTAAAAAATGGCGTTGCCAATGCTGAGAGTGTTTGTCATTCTCTGCTGAGGCAGGTGGCGGGTGGTGACATCACACAGAAGAATGTTTGGCTGGCCGAAGCCATGTTGGATTTATTCACAGAAAACAGAGTTTGGCTGGACAAAAACCCTGGACTCATCCCGACTGTGGTGTTCACATTCCTGAGAGTGATCACTGACCACGGGAATCCGTCACTGAGTATCCTGCGCCAACGCGAGAGCGAGTTTTGTGTGAGTCTTCTGAGAGAAAAGTGGACAGACTGCATTGTCATTGGTAGAGATTTGGTAAGGCTGTTACAGAGCGTTGCCAGAATACCAGAGTTTGACAGCCTGTGGCGAGACATCATGTTGAACCCCACCTCCATCAATTCACAATTCACTGGCGTCGAACAACTTTTACGGATGCGAACTTCTCGAAAGTTCCTTGTCTCGCGCCTCACTCCCGAGATGGAAAACAAACTCTTATTTTTGATCACTAAAGTTCGCTTTGGACAGCAGAAACGTTATCAGGACTGGTTTCAAAGACAGTATCTGTCTACGCCAGAGAGTCAGTCTCTGCGATGTGATCTCATCAGGTACATCTGTGCTGTGTTCCATCCTCCAAATGAACTCCTCTGCTCTGACATCATTCCGCGTTGGGCTGTGATTGGGTGGCTATTAACAACCTGTACGTCAAATGTGGCCGCTTCCAGCGCAAAACTGGCGCTGTTTTATGACTGGCTTCTTTTTGATCCAGAAAAGGACAGCATTATGAATATAGAGCCTGCAATTTTGGTCATGTATCACTCCATGAGACCTCATCCAGCCATCACAGCTACTCTCTTGGATTTCTTGTGTCGCATCATGGCAAACTTTTACCCAGCTCTGTCAGACTTGGTTAAGCAAGGCATCTTCACTTCTCTGGCCTCAATTCTGGAAAAAAGAGTCTTACAGTCTTTGTCGCCTCTGTTTGACAACCCCAAGCTGGACAGAGAATTAAGAAGTCTGATTAAAGAGAATTTCAGCAAATTTTGCTCTACGGACATCAAGGAGCCAACTCCAGAAGTGAATCCCACGATAGTGTCTCCAGTGGCCAAGGAGGTCAGCGAGCTCATGGACAACTCTACGCCAAATCATGTAAATGATAGCAACAACCTAGCGCCACCAGAGGGCGTGTTCAGCGACGACGAGGATGACATACCTCTGGACAAGCTGAAGCAGGATTTAGGGGAGCGATTCAAACCGATTCAGTCACCAAACCAACTGGAGAAAGTGGACGTCACAGAATTTCTGCAACAGCTAGAGGGAGACGTTAAGAACTTGACGCTCCAGCTGCAAGACGAGTCTGACCAAGCCAACCAGTGTGAACTCATGGACAGACTCGTACAGGCTGTCATCCAAGATGACGAGTTTGACCAAGAAGCCTCCTCGTATCTTGCTCAGTGCTTATGCCAACTCCTCATCGGGCAGTTCAACAACAACATTCTCCCCAAGGACATCAACGACGATAGTATTGAGGACTCCATCGGGACACCGCTCTTTGTGATGTTCAGGAACCTAGCGGCCATGGCAACGGAGGACCCGAGTAGACAACCTCTTCTCCAAGTTCTTGGCGACATGTACAACAAGCAGCCAAAAATAGGTTACCATCTGTTGTACTTTCTGAAAGTCTGTAAAGGCAATGACGATAAAATGTCCACGTATAAAGACTTCTGTCAAAGTTTGGACAAGGATGCGGAGTCTTGCCTCATGCAAGACCTGAAGTTGTGCCAGGAAGACGATGTGAGGCTGTTCACTTTCCTTTTACCCGACATTTATACACAGTTCCCTACCAGCGCCGTGGGGAATTCCAGCTTGCTCTACATGATCGTCTCTAGCATCGACGGCACTCAATTACAAGACCTCATTTGTCATATTCTTCAGGGTCACCTCATCCTCTTCCGCAAGGATTCGTTTCTTTCCGTGCTCAACGCGAGCTTGGAGTGGGAAACGTTGGAGCAGTATTTCCTATGGCAGCTTATCTCCGCGCACAATATTCCTGTAGAGCACATCATGCCGATTTTGCCAAAGCTGGATTTCGTCTCTCACGCAGAAGCTCTGACGAGTCTGATGGTGTTGCTGAAACAAGAGTGTCCGAGTACTGAACTGCTGAGATCAGTTCTGAACCGTGATTGTAAGAAGCAAGACCTTTTCGCTGTGTCCGTGTTGAAGTACTGGGCTCAGGAGTACGAGGATAGGCTTGCGGAGATCATTCATAACCAACTCACAAAAGTCAGCACAACGCCCAAAAAGCGCCAGCGCGTGAGTCATTCCGCCAAGAAAGACAAGGACAACCCGTCGGTCGACCAGATTCTGTCCCATCTCGACCACATGCGTCAAGTGTGCAAAAACGCTTCCTTCCTGAACAACGAACAAATCCAGCACGCGTTACAGCAGGTACAAGGCTCGGCCAGTGACTCTCAGAAGACGAAGTTCAGCGACCTTCTGGCGCTGGCGGAGGATTTGGACGACATCAGGACGACGCGGGTTCTCCGAGGCCGAAAAGCTTCGATCAATTCGAGCCCGAAACACAGCAACAAACCCAAGAAACCCGTTGAAGACAGCGGCGAGAGCACAGAGGTCAGCAGCGAGGAAGAAGACATTCGCCCAAAGTCCAAGAAACGCAAGAAATCGTCACTAGTAGAGGACGACAGTGACTGATGCAGCATTAAGCTAGCGGACTTCAGATTTTATATCTCATTAAGGTAGTTCATCCGCCTCATTACAGGATACCATTGATTGTCACGTGGATAAACTCTTCGGAGGCCAGGCAAGCGTTAAGTTGCCCAGACCTGTCAGAATCTGACTAAATCTCGCTTGCTTGAGAGATAGACTTTTCAGCAAGGCGGTCATTTAATCGAAGAGATTTTATATTCTGAATAATGCAGACTGTGTATATTGTAGCTGGAATTTTCCTGTTCAGGTTTATGGCTGTAGATCTAATTTTTATGCCACCCCTGATAAATTGTTCATGAATCACGAGGTTTGACGACCTCCATCGTAAATGTGCTAGACTACATTTTCTGTTAAGTGTACGTAGGGAATAGTTTAGCCCTTGTCCAACATAATTTTATCTCGCATTCTTGCTGGTATTGAATTTTTTTGGTATCAGAATTATTTTGTCAATCAAGACCAAATCATCTGAGCTTGCTGTATTTTTTCCCCAAACCTACAAAGTCTTGCCAAAAATACTGAGGTACAGTTTTGAGGACTGCGATGGCTTCTTTTGAGTTTCCTCTTCTATTTCGCGAAGCTATGCTACATCATTTGTTATTCAGTTAGAAACCTCTTCCAGTGCAATGGAGACTCAGGTCCAAGCTAGATTGATCTGTCTTTTATTGTAATAAGTGCGTATTACGTTACCCTTTTGCCCACAGATCATCGGAAAGGCAGGCATTAGCTGTAGACTACAGCGCTTGGACGCTAACTGTAAGTGTCAAAGGTCGTGTTTATCCATCCAGCCGGGGTTATGTGTTACGCACTTCGCCAGATTCTTCGCCGTATATGAACGGGAAACAAACAGAATAATAAAGAATGTATTTACAACCACATGAACACCGGTAAAAGAAGTTAAGACCATATATACATACGCATTTCTTTAAAAAAAAAATTATGCCGTCAAAACCTAAAACAAATTTTGAGTGTGCGAAACTGCTCCATTGTTTTTCTTTTCCGCCTGAAAGGGTAAGAAAGAGGCTAATGAATCTTGGACTGGTGAATAATGATTTTATTTTTTTTATCATTAATTTCAATTAATTAAGTTTGGTTTGCTCTGCTTTTGTTATGTTTGTCGTCAAGAATTGTGTACCGTCGTGCCGTCTTCGCATGTAAGCACCTAAAAGGCCTTTGTTAAGTTTCCTCGTTTACATGTTTAGGGATAAAAATCAATATACTGTATGAGGTACACGTATATAATTTATAGAAATTTTTTTCGTTTTATTGCTTCATTTTTATAGTTTGCTTTGATCTTATAACGTGGTTTCCTCTCATTTTAGTACATATGTGAAAGGCATGTGGTTGACCATTAATTTCTTATATGTATCAGTTTGTATGAAGTACATGGCCGGTTCTGTGTTACCGCTCGATACGCTCCTGCTTTTTGGCTAACGTAGCTCTGATGCTTTGGCTCCGATACCTGGATGAGAGGCAGCCACGAACTGGACTATATATCACTTCTGTATACAGTTTAATCGGTTGCTTTATAACATGGGTATGTTGCAATCTGGAGTAAGGCCTTAGGTTTACATGACTATAGTTTCTCTTGAGTTAAGGTGTTCATTTTAACACTGCATTATAATCGAATGATACCTTATTCCAGACCGCACACTTCCCGACATTTGGCATATTGCTCGCGCGGAGACGGCGGTGAAAATATCAACATGGAGAAGTTAATGAAAATCTCTCTTTCTTAGCCTCATTAACTACGCTTTGTTGGCGTTTTCAGTTTACGTATGCTGCGCAGATTCTTCTGTTAACTAGCATGTTAAAATTTCTGGTAATATTCAGGCGCAGATCTCAGAATAAGGTCGGTTGTTGTCCATTTCCCATACCTTCCCGTGTTCTCTTTCATCTCGTCGTCTGCAAGCTACAGTCGCAGACGAGTGCCCGGATGTCCGCGGTCTGAAATATTGCCTGTATTCGGTTATGTTGGCTATCTTAAAATAACCTGTGTATGATGTCTCGAAATTAGGTTTTGTATTGCTCCTCATGGGCCAAGCTGTTACTGGAATACGTATGTACGGTACTGCGTTCAGTTCATGCTATTGATCCTGATGTGAGCATGGTATGACGTAGTTTGCAGGAATTATAGCTTGTATTCCGATTGGTTGTCTTGACGTAGTTTGCAGGAACCATAGCTTGTATTCCAATTTGTTGTCTTGACATGAGCATGGTATGACGTAGTTTGCAGGAACCATAGCTTGTATTCCGATTGGTTGTCTTGACGTGAGCATGGTATGACGTAGTTTGCAGGAACCATAGCTTGTATTCCGATTGGTTGTCTTGTCATGAGCATGGTATGACGTAGTTTGCAGGAACCATAGCTTGTATTCTGATTGGTTGTCTTGACATGAGCATGGTATGACGTAGTCGGCAGGGCCTATAACTTGTACTCTGATTAGTTGTCCGGTCACACCTGTTGTCAGGGAGTAACCCTGAACTGTGGAATGGTAGCCACACAGTACGATCTGTCGCAGTGGCGTGTCATAAGTCATGACGTGTAGTCCCAGGAAAATAGGACCTGGTCTGCTGAGTCTAGTGAACGTGATCCCTCAACATCATTCCCGCCTACACAAGCTTGATCTAAGCTGTGCGTAAACATCACTGTCATCTCTGTCGTGATGCTGCAGCACTTGTGACCTACGTCTTTGCTTTACGAACACAACTACACAGAAAACAGTGACGTATTACAGAATAGCACAAAAGGGTAAACCGCTTGGGATGACTTGTTTTTCGTGGGCTAAAAATCACGTTCTTATTGACACGTTTGCGGTTTGATTGTGTTCTACAAATTGGTAGATAAATCGCACTTATAACTTCAGTCTGGATGAACTCAGCTGGATATACGAATCTCCAATATTATTCTTGTATACAGCTGAGTTTATTTATATGGATGTGACTTGTGAGCTGTGTACGTGTATATGGAATTGTTAGCCAGATTGCGTCGCCATGGTATGGCTAATCACTAGCGATTTATATCGTCACAGAATAATCTGGTATTGCCTTTGTACAGTACATACATGTACCTCACGAAATGCACCACTGGTGTGTCTAGATCACGACGAGAGAACTATGATCTTAAAACCATTTTGTTAAATAAAATATATAAGCAAATGAGAAACAGAACATTCAAGTGTCTGTGAAAAGGCTGTGGCTGCAATGTTTGTCGGAATGGCTTTGTCATAATCATTCATTGTTTTTTGTCGAAAATGTCAATGGACTGTTCATCATGACCATTTTCGCAAAAGGTTGAGACATTACAATGCCTAGTACTGAATCCAGGAGTTGCAACATTACATATCTGTCACAGCTTGAATTTTATGAAAATACAAAAAGCCGCAGTTGAATTACTCCGAAAAATCTGATGCAGTTATCTGCCCTTGTCAAATATGTCGCGGCTGCCAGTAGAGCAGGTTGCTTTGAGCGTTACCTAGGAATTTCAGGGGCCATCGCGGCGTAAGACATAGCCATTCGATTTTGTGCTTGCACAAAATCTACAGAGGAAAAGGTAAGGAACGTACATGTATGAAAACTTAAGGCCGTGGGTACCTATTTGATGGTTATAGTCTATTTCTTTTAGCGAGTACCGGCCCTCGATAGCACAGTTGGTAGGGCGTCCGCTTCGAGGGCGGTGCATCGAGGGTCAATCATGGGTCGGGTCACACCTAAGATTTTAAAAAAGAGGAAGTTGTAACTTACTCGCTGTTTGACCCTATCAGTATAATGGCTAGGGTGGGGCTGCTTACTTGCCTTCGGTAAGTCGTTTTCAGTGAAGCAGCACTAGACCAAAGAGCGGTGGAAATCCGTCGTGCGACAAAGGAGGCACACCACATGCACTCTAAGGACTCCTTCGTCGTTATATGACTGAAAAATTGTACGACGTTAAACCCCAAGCACTCGTGCATTCAGCGAATTCATCTTACTCGCTACGAAAATTGCTTTTTGTCAGGGACAACACCAACTCAACTCATGGATATGTTTGGAAGTCTATATTAGTGCAAGGAAAATGAATTTAGAGCACTTTTTCTACTTCATAATGCTAAAGTCCATAAGCTTAACTTCGACAGCAAAATTGCCTTGCAGGATGTCATAATTATTTAAAAACCATGTTGGATGTTTGGCGAGTACAACGTGTTTTGACAGGAGGCGACACCAGTTACCCTAACAAATATTAACTTAACTGTAAACCCTGTTACTGACACTGACACATTTGGAATTGTATACACGTTTTAGTATGATATAACCTTAATGAGTTTTATTTTATCTCTTGTAGTATATAATTTCACAGCAAGACGGATTTATAGATGGATTGTAGGAAATTGAAGCCATGTAATCTATTCGCAGAGGAAGTACTGTGGCCTGTGTGACTGCGTGGAGATATCTTTTATTGTTAAACAAATTACTCTCCACGCCCCTCTCTGAATCGTTACATTCACTAAACTGAAACTCGGTCCTGTCGCTTGCGCTGTCTTCAATATCCCAACGTTTTACGGCACAAAAAGAGGTTCCCGTGATCTTAAAGTACTTCTGAATTCGCACCCACTTGGACAACTGCAGAACTTTACCTCTCGAATCACGTGACTGGGTAGCTATGCACTTCGAAAAATTAAGATCAGCTTTTTTTCACAATAGTTGATTAGTATAGTTCTTTTCAGTCGATTATTAACACACAAAGTAAAGTTAAGACTCGCCAACAATTTTGTCAGTCGGGGAGCCTACATGTCATTGATTTCGATGAGATTATTCTACGAGATTATCGTTTTCCGGACGATGCCGAGTGCGTCCGACACAAACTGAAGACGGCGGTTAACTAAGTTTAGTTTGCTGCCTATGTAACAGGTACATTTGTGTTGATTGTGACTGCATGGTCTTTATTTACGAATAACTACGTGATATGAAGTAAGAATTACTGAAGGATTACAAGAATTAGATTTCTGTAGCACAGTACAGCTTCGACACGCTGAGGACAGCACAAGCGGAAGGACCGAGTTCCAGATTAGTAAATGGAAAACTACAGATCTGTATTTCTGAAAACTAAGCTGGGATTGAAACGCATCTTAGATTTGGTCTGAGGTCATCCTTGGCCTAACAAATTTTTGCCAAACCTAACGTACGACAAATCGTCGACTACAGACTAACCCCAAACCTAACGTCAGACAAATCGTCGACTACAGACGAACCCCAAACCTAACGTCAGATAAATCGTCGACTACAGACTAACCGCAAACCTAACGTACGACAAATCGTCGACTACAGACGAACCCCAAACCTAACGTCAGACAAATCGTCGACTACAGACTAACCCCAAACCTAACGTCAGACAAATCGTCGACTACAGACTAACCCCAAACCTAACGTCAGACAAATCGTTGACTACAGACTAACCCCAAACCTAACGTCAGACAAATCGTCGACTACAGACTGACCGCAAACCTAACGTACGACAAATCGTCGACTACAGACTAACCGCAAACCTAACGTACGACAAATCGTCGACTACAGACGAACCCCAAACCTAACGTCAGACAAATCATCGACTACAGACTAACCCCAAACCTAACGTCAGACAAATCGTCGACTACAGACTAACCCCAAACCTAACGTCAGACAAATCGTCGACTACAGACGAACCAGTATGAGCTGAATTCGAACATGCTACTTTTTCTGCCAAGGGTTTGACATTCAAAGAGAGTCCACATTTCAAACCTTCCGGGCCAAGGGTTTGACAGTCAGAGAGTCTACATTTCAAACCTTCCGGGCCAAGGGTTTGACATTCAAAGAGAGTCCACACTTCAAACCTTCCGGGCCAAGGGTTTGACAGTCAAAGAGTCCACACTTCAAACCTTCCGGGCCAAGGGTTTGACAGTCAGAGAGTCCACTCTTCAAACCTTCCGGGCCAAGGGTTTGACAGTCAGAGAGTCCACACTTCAAATCTTCCGGGCCAAGGATTTGACATTCAAAGAGAGTCCACACTTCAAACCTTCCGGGCCAAGGGTTTGACATTCAAAGAGAGTCCACACTTCAAACCTTCCGGGCCAAGGGTTTGACATTCAAAGAGAGTCCACACTTCAAACCTTCCGGGCCAAGGGTTTGACATTCAAAGAGAGTCCACATTTCAAACCTTCCGAGCCAAGGGTTTGACATTTAAAGAGAGTCCATACTTCAAATATTCCGAGTCAGATGTTAAGTGTTAAGTATTACGTTAACTGAAGTGTAATTGTTCTGTGAAATCGGTGCCTGGTGTTCTGACGCCGGGCACTCCGGTTTCCTCTACCCAAGAAGTTGAGTGACGTTGTACCTATGTAGCCTAAGTGAAAATTCTCGAGTACTGAGTAAGCCATCAGTCCAATCAAACATTTCAGAAAAACCTCTGATTATTGAATCTAACTCACACATTAAAAACACCTTTGATTTTTACGCAATGAATTGGTCAGTAAGGATTTCACTTATGTTATTAAAAACATTATGTTGCTTGTCAAACATGAAATGTATTAATACGACCAGTAATAGAGTCGCAATCATAAAATAAAGAAATAAATTTAAGGAATGTGTACGGGGGTTGTTCGTTTATTTTCATGTCTTTTTCGTTCTGAATTGATGAGAGTATCCCGGTTCTTATTGATCATGTAAATTCGTTCTGAATTTCAAATCAATCAGTTACCAATCCACTCGACCCAGTTGTATTGAGGCCTATTAAGTCAAATTACATATTTACAATTTCAGCCTAACTCGCCAGCCATGCAGGACCGGTGGATTTATTTATTTATTTGATTGGTGTTTTACGCCGTACTCAAGAATATTTCACTTATACGACGGCGGCCAGCATTATGGTGGGAGTAAGACGGGCAGAGCCCGGGGAAACCCACGGCCATCCGCTGGAATGCCTTCCCACTTACGGCCGGAGAGGAAGCTAGCATGAGCTGGACTTGAACTCACAGCGACCGCATTGGTGAGAGGCTTCTGGGTCATTGCGCTGCGCCAGCGCGCTAACCAACTGAGCGAATCTGTGAATACGATCAAATACACACAAGTGTATACTGTAGTTTGACTTTAATATAAATGAATATACTTTGGAGTGCGTTCTACTGCAGCCTTGCTATAATTCATTATACTACTGACACTTAACCATTGTGACCAGCTCCAGTGGCTCACTTGGTAGAGGGGTGGTAGATCGAAGGTTAATCATGGACCAGGTCAGACCTCAGACCTAAAAACAGGACGCTGTAGCTTCCTTCCTTGGCGTTCAGCATTAAGGGGATAGCGCAACGGCTAATTAACCCATATCAGTATAAAGGCTCGGGTGGGGTCACTTACTTGCCTTCGTCTGGGTGAAGCAGCACTAGATAAAAGAGCAGTGGAAATCCGCCCTTCAGCAAGGAGGCACATTACACGTACATGCACTCTAAGGATTCCTTCGTCGTCATATGACTTAAAAATTGTTGAGTACGACATTAAACCCTAAGCACTCACTCACTCACTCACTCACTCTTAACCATTGCACATGAATATTCAGTGAGAATTAACTCACCATGCTGCAAATTATCTACTACTTTGCCGCGTTGAGCAGGCTGCTAGTGTCAACCTAGTGCTAAGTGCTAAACTAGACGTCGATTTTTTAATATATCCTACTGTTGGTAGGGTTGTTACAATTATATACGACTTAGAACTAACAGAATGTTTGCAACACCCTCGTCGATATGGCTCAAACGACCATCACGTCTTATTACACCAAGTTCGGTTCCAAGGGGGACAACTGTGGGAGGCAGCTTGACTCGGTTACCTCCCTTTTGATAATCCCCTGCAATGTCTTTCTATATATTCACGTGACAGCATTCATATGAACAATGAACCCCATGCTATAGACTTTTCCTCTGGCAACTTAACATGAATGTTGAATGAGTCATTATGCTATAGGTACGACTGACAGATATTAGTTTAGAGGTCTGAGTCTGCCCTGCCCCACATCTTTTTAATTTTACAGGGTTATGGTTACCCCGAGGGAGAGGTGTGGACGTTTTATTACAACAAACTTTTTGGGATTTTCAGGGTTGATTTTTGGGATGTATGCATGAAGGGATGTATGCAACAAAACATCTAGATTGCCATACCTGGTTGCCTGACCCATTTTCCAGAAATTGAATATAGCCGTATTTTGTATATGCGTTCTTGGGTTTCAGAACTCGATCCATATACTATACCTCTAATGCAAGTGCAGTTTGTTGTTGTTTTCTCGACTCATCTTCCAATTTTCCTCACAAAGTTTTCCTACATTGGTTGTATTTTTCCTCGGGGATCTGTTATGGTCTCTTCTCCCATAAAATTGAATGGGAAGGGGTATAATAGCCGAGAGGCAGCAACCTGCGGATGGTCGATGATCCCGAGATATTAACATGAAGGAGTAAGATAGCCGATATATTAACATGAATGAGTATGATAGGCGAGATATTAACATGAAGGAGTAAGATAGCGGAGATATTAAAATGAATGGGTATAATATTTGAGATATTAAACTGAAGGAGTAAGATAGCCGAGATATTAACATGAAGGAGTAAGATAGGCGAGATATTAAAATGAATGGGTATAACATTTGAGACATGAAAACGATAGTGTCCATGTTACCGTTGCTGTATTACAGCATGTACGATAAAGTTTTTTAAAAGAAGAAAAATTCCAAATTTAAGAAAGCAAAACTTTCATGTAAATTCTTGTCTTTAATACTTGTCTTGTTGACATGCTAAAGCACGCAGCTCTATCATGAATGGCCATTTATCGTCATACATAAAGCCTGTATCAGATGCTGATGTCATCTTTGGTGAATTAACTCCGGTCTGCCTCATACATAAATGGAATGCGCTGTTTTACTGATCTTGTCTCATTACGTATGAAACCAATATAAATATATATATATGTGTATGAAATAAATTCTAACGAGATTAAGGATTTTGCAAGATGATCACATAGACTTAGTAATATAATGGCCTACAGGCGTACTTGTCCCTGTTTTAGAGCGCATTTATGTGATCCCGTATTGTACATGTCTCTATACATCATCTCCAATATTTGCCTTTTATATCATCCTAACCCTATGAACATGTGTACATATTAGTTTTTATTATCGCAATCTACGCTTCGATCCATTTTCTGGGAGAACCGTTAGCGGTTTGCCTTTGGTAACATGGAAAAAAATCAATGAGTGAATGGCTTTACCAAAGAATATATATGTCCAAAATAGACAAAAACAGTAATAAAATTTACATAATAGTCACTTGTTATTGTCTCCTCTATATGGCCTGAAATGTACATCTGCACGTGTTATCAATGTAAGGTGTTTACTGCTTGAAATCCCGAGGCTATGCCGCGGGTTGCCACTTGCAGGGACAAAATTTCAATGAGTCGGTGTACAAAGCTAGCCGCTGATTCAGAAGCCACAGCTACGTCTGAACAAATATAATAAAACCGATACCTGGAGAGTTGGCTTGATTTTTCACCTGTGGATGGCTGGGGGCTTTGTGGGGTTGTGGGCCACCTGCCCGCCTGCACCCAAAGACAGTAGGTTATGTGACAGCCCTGTAGGGGTGATAAATCATCCGACGACAACAACAACCGCTCGCCATCATCAAGTCTTGATTTTTTCCCCCTCGTGATGGTTGTTGAAAAACTTTTCTCTTTCCGTTAATTTGAGGCTGATTTGGAAAAAAAGGGAAAGATTATTTGTGCTACGACCGTTTTTAACTCCACGCCAGTGGCAACCATGCAGGTAGAAATTAGAAAGAAAAACGTTTGTAACGCCAACATTGTTTTTCATCGCCATGACTCGCAATGACATAGATGAAATACCCGCCACTATGGCGCTCAACCCCGATCATTCAATAAAGCATTCATCGCCGAGCAGCAAAATCGTATTGAACATGAAGATATCTGTACTACGACGACTGCTTTTAAGCACTTGATTCTTGATGGGTAGTTGTAGAAGAAATTAGATTATAAAAAATATGTGGACACTGCGACCATTTTTATTGTTATCACTGGAACAATTCTATTTATCAGCTAGGAGAACCCAGATAAAAGGGTTTGTACCACAACCATTTTTAATCTTAATGGTACCAACAGCTAGATTAATAGATGAATCAAAATATTTGTGACGCAACCATTGCAGTCACATTCTATCACCGATAACCAATTATATAGGATCCAGACTAGAGGTAAAAGTGTTTTGCTCGGAACCATTTCAACATCTAAGGTTAAAGTTGATGCGGGCATATGGAGAGACTTCACTAAACGAGTGAGAAATAAAAAGACAGAAAGCATTATGATGTACATCATGACTCTATACATCAACATACAACTATTTGTGCCGAGACCTTTTCTTTTTCAAAATAATGGCTCCTCGGTACACAGCAAAAACTTATATAGGCATATACAAGGCATATACTTGTTTAAAAAAGGGCGGTTTCATTATTCTAATAGACTTGTGACTTGTTTCAATAAAATACCAATATTTGGGAGAAAACGTTTTCTCCAAAATGTCATCCTGTTGTAAACAGGATGCCAGCCTATGTTTTTAACGTATGTGTGTCTAGCCCCACCATATACATGTAACATAAAAACAGCAAGACGTTTGCACATTAATGCGTGTGTTTTTATAAATACATGTTATGCGTCGTTAATATTTGCTGTGTAGGTAATTAGAGACTCCAGGTAAGAATGTGTGTGCTGTATGCTGAGCCCTCGGTACGCATGTGAAGAAATTGTGGATAAAAATAATTGTGAGGTGAACATTTTGAAGAAGCCGCCCCCTTGGCATTAGGTGATTTTGATAGCCTACCCTGTTTTAGTTTTCAATGATAACCATGTAAATGCTCCACAGAACAGCATACCGAGTGATAAGTGATTTATGCTTAGTCAGCAATTTTTTGATTGTAGTTGAGGGTATATTTACTGTAGGTTGGTGTGTAAAAATGCGCTTTCAGAAGCACATGAAGTCTGGTGTGTAAAAATGCGCTTTCAGAAGCACATAAAGGTTCGTGTGTAAAAATGCCCTTTCAGAAGCACATAAAGGCTGGTGTGTAAAAATGCGCTTTCAGAAGCACATATAGGCTGGTGTGTAAAAATGCGCTTTCAGAAGCACATAAAGGCTGGTGTGTAAAAATGCGCCCTCAGAAGCACATAAAGGCTGGTGTGTAAAAATGCGCTTTAAAGGCCGGAAGCACATAAAGGTCGGTAAATGATATTTTGTTGCCGACTATTTCAGTTGTCCTGGTAAGAAGTTAATCAAACTTAACTTAACATATATATATGGCGTTAAATCAGATAAATAAATAAGACTCAGACTTAGATTTTCAATATATCTAGGTAAAAATCTATACGTGTGAGACTAACTAGTCTGGACTAAGCATATAGGCCTGTACTTTCGCGAGATCATGAACTCTGTAGTCGGCAGGCGCATTCTCGGGATTTCAAGACAGATTTGAAGATGTTTACTTTTGGAGAATACTATCTCATGATGGTGTCATGCTAAGATAATCACTTCTCATTTATTAATTTATTTAATGCTAACATAATCACTATTTATTTATTAATCTATTAATTTATTTATTTATGAAGTGATGTTTTATTTTGTACTCAAGAATTGACGGCCGTGAAATTTATGGGTGGCGGAATCAAAGTTCTTTCTGACTGTCAATCAGCACCATACAGCCGGGTTCTAGTCAGCGACTTCTGTAACATGAGACATAGTAGCAGAGCTAATTTCAAAATTAGTGAAAGACGGCATGTATTATTCGGAGCTTGGACATCTCCTGATGTTGCCATGGTGTTAAAAGCACCTGTAAGGAAACAGGTATCTGAAAACGGTGTCAAATTTTCTCATGCAACTAAAACTTACATATAGCCTTTGACAAAGAACTGACATGTGGAAACATGCCATGAAGTCAAAAGACGATTGATTTGTAGCCTTTGTACCAGTTGATCAACTGCGCCATGGCCGGACCGTTATATTACACGCTTGGTCTTCTTCACGCGTGTAAAGCCTCTGGCTCAGGGATCACAAAACGATCTTAGACTTAAGTCAAAATTATAATAATTAAATTAAGTATGTCCTTCTCCCTTTATTTTAGCTGCCAGTTGTTGCACAATATAACTTGCACAGAACTTCCGTTGTCGAGCAATATTTTGACCTTGTTACGTCAGAAATAACAATTTTAAAGTGATTTCAAAATTTCACTTAAGTCTAAGATCACTTCGTGATCAAGCGGCCTGTGGTTTACTTGTATTATGTGCACTGCTTACTGTAGAAGTATTTTTAACCACACAGCAGATAATCCTTGCCGATATAAATTCCATTAAACAAAAATAAAGTTATAGAAAACTCTCCTGATGTCGCCCTACTAATATCACAAGAATTCATTTGTTGATTTTTTTTTTTATTATTTATTTATTTGATTTAAACTACCGGCCCTCTGTAAGTATGTGATACACTTTCTGACTTGAAGCGGTAATATTATACACACCGTATTTTCCCTTCGACGACCTATTATATATTCTGCAAGGCATTCTGTTGTGCGTGTATTCAATATTTGTTTCATGTATCGACGCATTAAAAATGTTACGGATGACCGAATGGCCGGTGTATAAATGTAGGATTAGCATGGACACTATCTTCAGTCTCCATGCGTGGAACAAATGGAATTTATGCCGTCGTGCCAGTCGGAGCATTCGATGGAAGCTTTATTGAATAGGAAATACTCCGAAGCTACTTGCCGGCGTCACCTTCCCTCTGTCTCTCTCAGCGGGTAACATGTGCTGATGTTTGCCTCCAACTCTCTCCTTCACAATCCGCCGGAATAGGACGTAAAACCAAGGTTTACTTAAGTCAGAACCGACAGGAACTATTCGTTACAAATTCAAACTTTTTCTTCAGATGGGATTAATTGATACGAGATGAAATTAATCCGCGCGCAAACGCTTTGGTGTGGCCGGCGAGCCGCGGTGCGTGCGTTCACACTTTGGCGTCCATGATAAATTTCCTCGGCTTTTAAACAGCGGGATGGCCATAATCACAGGTTGTGGTCGATGGCAGGGAAAAGGAATGTTTGAATAACGGGATTTTATCAACGGAACGACCGAGGAATGAAGTGGCTGGAAACCGCCTACATATTTTTCAGTACTAACTAGAAGGCTTCGTCGTTTTAGTCAGTTCACTGCATATGGGCATTTTTTATTCTCCTACCGTAATACGGGCCGCCGCTGTATAAGTGAAATATTCTTGAGTACGGCGTAAAACGCCGATCAAACAAATAAATAAATAATGTGGACATTTGCAGAAAGGATGAATGTATTCTTTAAATTGGTTGTTGCAATCTATGCATACAGAAATTCGTATACCAGACAATATGCGTACATGTAGATTTTTTTGAAAATCAATTTTCTGTCAATTTGTATACGGTGGTTGGTTACAACAGGAATAATTATTTGGAATTGTTATGTTAGGCAAAGCTAATGTGTGTAGAAGTTTTTCCTTGTTTTGTCGCTTTTAATGTTGAAATGGCAATGCTGTCGTGTCTCGCTGTTGACATGTCTTAACTCCACCTCATCTCAATACTGTGTAATGTTTCTATGTCTCAATGCTTATACCACCTTTTTTCACTTCTTCTGTTGTCATGCCTATGTACTAATATTTTCCTACTAATATTTCCATACCCCATGGTTATGCCACCGTTTTTCAGTCTCAATTCTGATACTATCTAAGTGTTGATACAGCCGTTTCTTTATCGTTATAAAGCTACAATGTATCAATGCTATGCTACTTATTCCAATTCTAATGCTATCGTATCTAAGTGTTAATGCCATCGTTTTCTTATCCCTGTAACGCTTAACGTATCAATGCTAGTGCTACTATGTTCCAATTCTAATGCTACCGTTTCTCAATGTTAATGCGTTTTCTTATCGCTATAACGCTACAATGTATCAATGCTAATACTACTATGTCCCAATTCTATTGCTACCGTTTATCAGTGTTAATGCCACCATTTCTTTATCATTATAATGCTACAATGTATCAATGGTAATGCTACTATGTTCCAATTCTAATGCGACCGTGCCATCTCAGTGCTGATGTCACAGTGCCTCATTGTTAATATTACCATGTCTCAGCCCACTTACATGGTCATATCTCAGTTTTAATGCCGCGTAGTATAGTGATGAAGTCGTGATGTGCTCCGGTCATGCCGCCATTTCTTACTGCAGAAAACTCGATTTTATCCGCATTAAATACTGTTCTGTGTTTATCTTTTTCAGGTAAATATATATTGAAAATATGTCATATGCTATACTGCACAATAATATTTATAAAGAACTTGGAGTGAACGTAATTTCTGTTTTGATTATTCTTAGCCGTATGAATGTATTGGTTGTTAACCTGAGCGTTTCATGACAACCTTAGTTAGTAAATCTGTCCAACGTACACCTGTATATGTCGCCTACATACTTCATCTGGGCGTCAGTTTCACGAAAGGTACCGTCTAATCCTAAGATGTTCATCAAACTTAAAACTACGAGAATAAGTATATATCATTTTCAAAACCACGGTTAAATATTGCCATTAAAGAGACCCTTTCCGGCCTAAAGTAATTCTAAGCCTAAGCTATGTAATCTAGTGTTCATTCCTACATTATAGCAATGACGTTTTGTTGGAATACCGAGCACGTATCACACATGTATTACAAGAGAACAAAGGTCAGTCCAACTTGGACCCGAGTCGCCATTGTGCAAAGGAGAATTTCTATTCCCAGGGAATCCTATTCTTACGCACTGGTTTAAAAAGAGTAACAAAACGTGCTGAATGTATACAACCACGCGTGTGTACCCTCTCTTATCTACCAAGCTGGGCATCAGCTGAACCCCATGCTTCCGGTAAAACTTGTATGGTTGAGTATAACATTGCTTCGTACATATACAGGGTGTCCCAGAAGTCGTGCACCATCCTGTTTTTCTTTTTTTTTCTGTGTTTCAGATTTAATACTGATTTTAAATTATTTTCTCTCTTTCAGGGTTAGTTATGGCTAATAAATTAACAGTACAAGAAAGAGTTGAATTGGTTTTTATGTTTGGAAGAGATGGGACCACACACCGCTCTGTAGCTCAAGTATTCAACCTCAACCTGGATGGTGCGCGACTTCTGGGACACCATGTATACTACTTAATAATGTTGCATATAATATATACAACTACGGCGTTTATCTCTCATACGAATAGTAGATATACCCTATTTCCTCAACCTGTTCGCATGTGAACGAGCAATTTTCAATGCAACTTTTGCACATTGTAAATTTAATTTTGTAGACTGGGTTTTGGTCATTTTCTGGGCTTTACAAAAAGTATAATTTTATCACTCTACACAGCATAATGCCTTCAGAATATGCCTAAATTACGGTATACACAACATATTTATATGGATATTTCATTGACTTTAAAAAATTGTTTATGTGTATCAGGTTTGATTTAGATTTTTCCATTTTCCTTCACTAGAAAAGACTTTCGCAGAAGACAAATTTCAAAGCAATTACGATGCGTGCCAGGAAATGTTACCAGTAGGTCACCGCTGTGTAGGAGTATTTTGTTGGTCTAGATTTTCGATATTTTAGCTCGTGTAATTATAACAGAGCGCACTTTTTATGCCTATAGAGACCCAAATACTTTTTGACGGAATTTTAATCAATACCTCATTTGGCTGTAATTGCGTGATAACAGAAACCGTTCTGTAAAATCCGTACATCCGAAGATGCAAATAGTCTATATCATAAAGACTAAATAAATACAAGGAAAGGTTTACGATGTTATATTATGTATAAAGTGCATTTTGTTATCCTTTAATGCTGATGGCAGAAGCCTATAGACACTCCGTTAAAAAAAAAAGTTTCAGTAAATCGACAATTTTTTTAATCTTGAAGATGAAAACTACAATTTGGTCGAAATATTGAAACATTAAATATTCGACTTCTCATTTTTTTGAAGTCACTTAGATGGATTAAAATGGATTGTCAACAAGAAGTCACATTGAAGAAAACAATGATGCTCTTGAAATTTGGTCGAAACTTGATGACAAGTTGTATTCGACGTGGAAATTACTCATGGACTAAGAGTATGAAATTTGATTTGGATGCCATGCTTATATAGAACGTCGTCTTCCCCGCATCGGTGAAAACTGGTAAATTCTTCCTTCTTAATTAATTATACGTGTTGTAAACTTTGTTTACTATTCATACAATTATTTCTTCTATATTTATTTGAAAATAGATGTTTTGGTTATTTTGGAAATATACTCTAGACTGTAGAGTTTTGCACATCCACATTGATAAGTGTGTCAAGGGTACATAATTTGTGTACATTTAACATTAAAAATTACGCAGCTTGTGTACTGCTGATACACAAATTATGTGTAAGTGCATTTTTGCCACAATATTGTGTACTATTTGTACACAGTCCTCTTGTATTTCATGGTGTAAAAGTGTTATACGAAAACTGAATAGGACGCGGACGGCTAGAATCTATTCAATTTGGCCACAAGACTTCGTCAGTTAAATGCCTTAATCAATCTTACTCTAAACTAGTTTCCTCCAAGCTCGGTGCTGGATGACTCGTCTTGTAGCTGATCAGCTAGTTAGCATGAATAGTCACGTCCATTCGCCAACGCCCTTCTAAATGCAGGTGTGCTGTGGCTAGGGGAGATCACGTGATCTAATCATACCTGAAAGGTGTGTAAGTTTACTCAGACGATTTGTGAGAAGTCTCCTAAACAGTTTCCATCCGGACGGACTTAATCGACGCTTCCGAGCCTGAATGACTGTGTACTCAGAGGGTCCTCTCCGCTTAAACCCGCGGTGAGCAATTTTAATATAACCAACTTAGAGCCCCGCAGTGAATATGCTAATGCGTCCCATTGGCAGATGGATATTAACCACTCTCTCGCTGGAAACCATTGATTTATCTTATTTAATAGGAAAAGCGAAGACAGTACACGCGTGGAATTGAACTCTTTTGAAGAATTGCCTGCCAGGTCTAATTTCCGCGTGGAAGCAGTGACGTCACAGTTATGGCTCCACGTCTTCCGGATATGAAACGCAACCGGAAGAGAAACTCTTAAATTTAGTCAGTCCAAACACAAGAGAAGGCCTGCGAATAAATAAACAGATTCTGGTACCAGTAAAACCTAATTTTCTTTTCTGCATAACATTGATAATCAGGACTAGCATGATTCCTTTATACTGACTTTTGAGGCTGTTACCATGTTACCATATATAGGCTATGTCCATGACTGTTACCATGTTACCATATATAGGCTATGCCCATGACTGTTATCACGTTAACACATATAGGCTATGTTCATGATTATTACCATGCTATCAGATATAGGCTATGTCCATGACTGTTACCATGTTATCAGATATAGGCTATGTCCATGACTGTTACCATGTTACCATATATAGGCTATGTCCATGACTGTTACCATGTTACCATACATAGGCTATGTCCATGACTGTTACCATGTTACCATATATAGGCTATGTCCATGACTGTTACCATGTCAAGCAGGAAGAAGGTCATCAAAAATCATATATGATTCCTTCTTCACTACAGTTGAAAACATGAGTTTAAAATTGTCAATTTTATTTTTTCATCAACTGGTATTTTTGGTCATACTCGAGAATATTTCACTTCTACAATGGCAGAGGTGTTCATAAGTAGATGAATTAGCTACACAGGTGCAGATATTTGCTAGAGTCAGGCCCCAACCCTGACCGCGATTACATCCCAGCATATAGTATCAACAGATACACAAACACATGACAGTATTTGGAGATGGCTTTTTTGTAATTATATTTATTTTAAAACGAACGATAAATACACCACAGGAAGACAAATTTACATAAATCAATGTTAATACATGTTTACGTTTCTGGAACGTTATACTTAAGCCCTTCGCGGATTACAAAATAAACATGATTTTAAAAAGACATGAATAGCAATACAAGTGTTTCCTGTGCGGGTAATCACACTCAAAAAATTTATCTCTTAAATTTAATAGAAATTCTGCTGCCTGAGTAATTCTAGGTCGTATTCTGTTATTATAACACAATATTCTGTCGTATTCAACATAACATCCTGTTAGTCAAATACAATGGATATGTTGAAATACTGTTATATTTGTGTTGTAAATAATAATAAGAAAATAATCTGCTGCAAGAACAGAATACATTTAAACATCACTCAGATAATAGATTTTTGATAAAATTTAACAGATTAATTTTTCAGTGCACGTTATAACTAGCGGTGAACATAAACCAAGAACGTTTAAAGCTATACAGGCCGAATGCCAAGGACCATTAACGATTTGTCAATATAGCGAGGTAAAGTTTATTGCCGATTCCGTATATATAGGTGACCAATTTACGCGGGAAACCTGTCGCGAAATAACAGCCTTCATTTAAGACCATATCAATCATTCACTTTTCTTACACACTAACTACGAACTGTTTGTTGATTCCGTTATATTGAAAGTCGTATACAGCTAGAGTTATTTCCCCCAGGGCCTGCCCGTAGTTTGCTCAGCATGTGTAAAGGTGCGGTTGCGCATGTTCCCTGCTTTACCGCATTACAGTGATCGTTATGTGTCATTGGGTTTAAATGAATGAATGATTACGGCTTAATGTCACATCGGTAATATTTCAGCCGTATGTCGTGGTGATCACTGGTTTGAAGACACCCTCATGGTGCTATTCTCGTTGCTCGAGACAAATAGTCGGTATAAATCTGCATATCTTACAACTGTCTATCACAGTGATGCACTTGGAATGGTATCTCGTGAAGACAGATTTGGACAAAGGTCAATAAGGGTGATGCATTTGGAATGGTATCTCGTAAAGACAGATTTTGACATTTATGGAGAATACACTGAAATCTGTAATGGTATACGCTATTACACCATTCACAACTTGTAAATGGCACTAAAACAAGTACAGCACTCTTTATATTTGAATAGGATTTTAACTGATTTACCTGGAATATTTTGTTAACCGAACAAAATTCTTCACAAAAGTCTTCTTAGTAAACGATTAGAAAATTTGACCAAAGGGTATACTTAACCGGCTTTGTGGTGCTTCTATGCACGGCCTCCGATTAATTCCACCCATCTATATCAATATAGGTATTAAAGCATTCAGTTCGTTGTGGTATGAAATATGTGCCACGTGCACTTACGTTTTCTTTTTGGGGGGGGTGGGTGAGGGCGTTGCCAGGGGGTAATGTTTTAATAACTTTGTGAAGTTTAGCAATCGAGAAGTATTTTGAACCTTTTTGTTGCTGCTTTTTTTACATACATGCCGGTATATATAACGACTTTGTGACATTCAAAATGATATTAGATCTCTGATTGTCCGGAGGGCTTTAGCAGCCGGAGAGAAAATATAGTTCAAAAAATATCCGAGATATTTTACAAACACTGACGAAAATCTCATCTCCAGATTTCATTTACGGCCGCTGAGTGGGTCTTGTGAGTGTTTGGTTTGGCGGGTAGGGGCGTCAGAAGCGGATATTTGACTGGGTAAGGGTCCTTAGGGGATGAGGGCAATGGACAGGACTGTTTCCCTCGGGGTGGTGTCGAGGTAAAGGGAGTGTTGACGGTTAGCAAATACTATAACAGTTTCGGCACGCGATATTAAAATTCAGACGTTCGCCCATTGCACACGTCTTGCATAGCGAACCGAGGTGATGAATCCGAGCTGGGCAGGGAAGAAACGCGATCAATGCCATTGATTACAAAGAAAATATTGTTCCTGTGTTCAGAGTGATTTGTTCCTGTTCGACGATTTTTTTTTAAAGAAGGATTTGATATTAATGACAGTATGGCATAAATTGAAGGAAGAATATCAAAGATTATAGTAGCTATAAATCTATTTTGATTTCAAAAACATCTTTTACTGTTTTAGTTCACTTGAATTTTTAATTTTGTGCGAACAGGTTTTGTGTTTACAGTGTGTTGGAGACATTTGATCTGTCCAACAAATCAGATTGTCTGTTTTGAATAATCGTCTGCTTCCCCCTGGCTGTGCTCACATAGACGAGCTTAATATATCAAGGAAATATATCATTGAGCTCTGTCTCAATATTTATTTATTTATTTATTTGATTGGTGTTTTGTGCCGTACTCAAGAATATTTCCCTTATACGACGGCGGCCAGCATCATGGTGGGAGGTAACCGGGCACAACCCGGAGGAAACCCCCGACCATCAGCAGGTTGCTGCAAGACCTTCCCACTTACTTACTACGCAATACCTGGATGAACTATAGTCCCAAAAATCACCTTTTATCCTTTTATTACACACTGATGGAAAAGTTTAGGTCAACTGACTCAGAAATCTGAGTTATATAACTGAGCTAAAACTGAGTAAAATGACCAGATTAAAATGTGAGCTTTCCGACTAACCATGTGCGTCAAAATATATTTAAAAAATCACATTCCGACCCGTTCGGTATAGCCTAATGGCCAGAATGTCCGCTTCGAAGCCTGGATTCCTTTGACATGATACAGTGATGGTGGTACTTTTGCGGCAAGAAGACGCAGTAGGAAAGAAGCCCCAAGCATACATACATACATACATATATACATATGTAGGAACATATAAACATACATATACACACATACATCCAAAGCCGTCACAGCGCTATGTACGTTAAGTGTATTTTCCATGGAGACGTAACTCTTCATTGTAGGTTTTTATGGACGTTACACGTGATGCATTCTGCGATCGCTTTGTAAACCTGCCCAGCAGAGCAGATACAATAAGCGCAATCGGTATTTCAGGGTCTCGCGAGTTCGCGTAGGTATCGGCGAGACAGGTTGGGGCTTTCACAAGCTACCGCAGCTAAAAGGCATGATTTTACGTTATGCGCCAACGGTGCCGTCGAGTCGACAGACAGATGTATATTCAATCTAGCAACTGCCGTAAAATAACATCTTTTATCTACGTTAGCTTGTCTCGCGTGGACTTGCGAGACCCCTGAAACGTGGATTGGGATTATTTGCATAGGCCATGTGTAGATATGTTAAGACATATACGTCAGCCAAGTATAAATGCATGATCCTCATGACTGCACCGATCTCACGTACGAATTTGTCGATTTGGCAGATGAAGCCAATGTGTTGTCATGGTCCCAAGAAACAACGCCGTGTATTAATACACGTAGTATACGCACACAGCTCAAGGCGACGGTCTCAGAAGACTGTTCTAAGCAATTGATTTTATTTTAAGATATCACTTTGCGTATGCCTGTGAAAGTGATGAACGTCAATCAGATATTAATTGACGACATTTCGGTCAGGTCGAACGTAACCTCTGACCTATGATATTATCCCGCTTGGTCTCACTTTCGAATTCATCGAGATTTAACGACCAGGCTGTCCAATCAAAGCTGTCGACAGTTCCAAGCACTGGTTCTGAAAGCTCAGTAATTTATCGCACCTCGAAATATTTCTCATCAGCAATCTGAGAGTCGAATCCTCGATCAGAGAATCAGATGGAGACAAATTAGTGCCAGTTTGACACCGGAGACATCTATCACAGACGCTCGCAGGCGGGTGGGTCGGAGGGAAACTGGAATCTGTCAACACGATGAGAAGAGCAGACGATAATTCAAACGCTGCGAGACAACCGATGAGGGAGAGTTTTGTACAGGTATTGACACGTCAGGTGTGAGCCACCGAGGACGTCTGCCAATATGACACATAGAGGGCGCTGCGGTGATACCGGATACGCCGCTATTTATCAAATGAAACGCGATGCAGACAGGCAGACAAGTGATTTTACTGATGGCGCACGCTGTGTGTTTATCTTCGGATTGTAATTATGAGGCAGGTGTGTGTTTAATTTGATGCGCAAACAGTTTGCAGCTTTTGGGAAATGTCTAGAGAAAAAATATTGCCATGGAAAAAGGAATAAAGAAACATATGCAACCTTGTGGGATACACGTATATAAACGTACGAAGGCACACGCACCGATCGGTGAAAACACACATACACTCGAGTGAAGGACAAATATATGAAAAAATAGAGGTTCACATAAAGCAATGAATTTTGTTTCTGAAGTTTTCCTGAAGTTTTCTCTTTTAAAGTCCGCTTTCGATATACTCTGAATACCACTTTACGGCGATTGTCGAGTAAGTACAGTATTATATATGTGGAAGGCTCAGAGCTAAGGCGGGTAACTCCGAAGGCTAAATTTCCAGTCTTGGTACTGGAGGCTGGACATTACCTGGTTGGGGAGTGTGGGGTGTTAGGAGGGAGGGGTGACGGGGGGGACGTATTGGCCCACTGATTAATCCGTTATAAGTGTACTAAAACTGCCTGTTTCCATACTTTCTTGTGTCTGGTATCTTCGACAGAGAGCTCTACTCGTGCACCACTATAAATATCGCGGAAAGTGTGTGAGACAGGTCCGTCTGGAAGCGACGTCAGATTCGATTCCAGGACACGAGCTAATAAATCTGGTATAAAATCGAATATGACGTCCCGTTAATTAAAGTGCATTGTTGACTTTTCTCGTCCAGAAAGAGGAAATTCTCGTTCACAGTGTATGTTTGAAAATTACTGATCTCGCGTGGTTATGCGTGAAAAGTCGACGCCATGATGCCCTGAATACTGGTCTTCCGTTTCGTGAATCGCCACAATATGGCCAAGATACTGCCAAAATGGCGTTGTCCATTCCTTTCATTTTCAGTTTTATTTGATTTTATTGACTGGTGTTTTATGCCTCGCACAAGAGTATTTTACTTACACGACGGCGGCCATCAGTACGGTGGAAGTAAACCGGACAGCTCCCGGGAAAAGCCCACTATCAACCGCAAGTTGCTGGAAGATTTCCGCACGTACGACCAGAGAGGAAGCCAGCAAGAGCTGGACGAACAGAGAGCGACCGCATTTTGAGAAGCTCGTGGGACTTTGCGCCGCGCTGTAACCACCTAGGCCATGGATACGTGTACATTTCTGTTCATGGGCATCTTGCTTCTTTTCATTTGAAGTCCTGTCTTAAATTTGTACGTGAATGCTCCACCATGATTTAGCCGTTAATTTTATCTCACGGCCATCGTTTTATACAAGCAACAACTCTGTAATATAACCTTAAATACGGATAAAGCGTTATAAAATTCCTGTCGAGGTTGAAATAGTTTCACCTGGTTGTTTTTATCTTTTACAAATATGAGAGGAGGGAAAAGGTAAATAAGCCTATAGATCTGTGTAGGCGATGTCACCCAATTTGACATTCCTTAAATTGTGAACTTGTAACAAGGGTAACAAGGATCAAGTACCTTTCAACTTTGAAAACGTGTTAACATGGTGCTTTCGTTGCCGTTGTCACCCGCTTCGCGTGCCCCCCTCTGGGTGGCCTCTTACCTAGACAAGAGAGAGAGAGAACAATTTTCTACATAGCATATTGGCGCAAGAGAGGGCGCTCTTTTAGGGCTGATTTGTTACTAGCTTTAAGTCAGGGATCGAGACATCCGAAATCACATTGTCAAAACTACTGCGCGTGACACCCTAACGCAATGCACATAAAGGGCCTGAATTTTTTTTTTTTAATTTTATGTGTGACGAATGATTTCTTACTGTTTACGTGGTAAGGTCAACCAGGAAGTTTTGGGTGGTCCGTTGCTGTGTCCAGTTTCCTCCCACCATAATACTGACCGGCCTTGTGTAATCATATAAATAATAAATAAACGTCGTCACAGGTGTACTAGTACTATAACACTTTCTTACTGAATTCACTGGTTTATATTACTACGTTCCGGAACATAGTGTGCAACGCTTTAGTTTTAAGAATGCAGCAGCTTGAATTAGATTTTACTTTATCGAGGAATTTTAAATCCCGGTATAATGCAAAAATAATAAGTTTGTGAAAATTCAAAGGAATACGTAATTCACTTGCATGACGAGCTTAATATTCCCACCAATCATTTTATTTCATACTTTTGTTTGTTTGTGTTTTTTTTTTTTGTTTTGTTTTGTTTTTTTTTGTTTTTTGTTTTTGTTTTTTTTTTTGTTTTGTTTTTTGTTTTGTTTTTGGTTGTTTTTATTTGATCTGTTTGTTTGTTTTTGTAGACATTCGTCATTTGCTTGAAGTATAAAACCTTTTCCTGTGTAGCTGTGCAAATCTGTCATATCATATTACGCAGAGTCATGAGACGCCTACCAGTCACAGTTGATTGACACTTTCCCGAACACTCCTCGCGCTCCCTTTCCACCAAGCACTTTTGGTGCTAAGCGAAACGCCGGACATTTTTGAGGAGCGAGAGTTTGATTTGCTCTTGACCATGATGGCGGACATTTTTGTGATTCGTTTTTCACTGATCAAATCCCTCTCTTGTCTCGAACTGTGAAAACAGGCAAACATTCGCCAGGACGGTCATAAAACTTCAAAGACTTCTCCGTCAATTGCCGGACTATTTTTATACGAAACCTTGGCTACTGTCTTTGATCATAAAATACAGTCACGAGACGAGTGAAACTCTTGTTTACCTCCACACAGAAGAGTTTATTTGAGTTTTGAGTAAACTCGTCAGGTTCACGAATGTCTCCATATCGTGTCGAAATATGGGGTGATTTTTTTATAGCACTTTCTCCTCCCCATACCCCATGCCAAAATGATTTGCCAATGAAAACATAAAACATATACGCAAGTATAAGCCTATACCGCTGATAACATGGCCTTCAAATATATGCTTATTTTGTTGTTTCTTCCCCCACTCTTATTAATGTTTCTGTAGTTCACTGGTTGTTTTTCAATATCGTGGCTTAAAATGAGGCGATTTTTTAACACTGACCTTCATCCCGAAGAGTTTGCCAAGCATAATTATTTCTCTATAAAAATAGTATCGTATCTGAAGACTATTATACTCGGCTCAACTCTTAGTAGTCACACAAATGTCACAGTCAAATACTCTATTTCTTCTTTCGCTACATAAAATTGTTTGTCTTTGAATTCGTCTTGTACAAGCGCGTTGGTCAAAGGCGCGTGATTACGTTAAATGTAACTGTTCTTTTGATTTTATTTCAGTATATTTTGTGAGCAAGCTTTTTGCACTATATTCTTTGAAGACTAAAAGGACAAAATTTTGTGATACTATAAACCAATTTAAATTTTTATGTCTGTGTGTTTAGGGGTTTACATATTGATCGTCGAATTAGCATATTACTATTCAGTTGTTCAATTTAGCAAATATGGAAATTTCGTAAACCACATTACAAGCTCTCGAGTTAATAAACTGAACACTACACACAATTTCATGGTCACGACATCGGCTTATAATTGATACAAAGTACAGGTATATTAATTAAAAACAGATGACTATTAGTTTACATGGCAACTCCATTCCATGGAATGATTTGCGCCAAGGCAATAAGATGTGTTCAGGGACTTAGGCTACTTAATCAACCGTAATCAATCCATAGAGAACTTTTGCCACAATGCCGTAGCCTAAAGTATGTGGATCCTACATAAATAATTCCCCACAGATTTAAAAAGTAAACTTGCATTTTTCGGTGGACAAAGCACACTCCTTAGAGTTGGGTTAACAATACCAACGTGTACAAGGTCAGAAAAGAAGATTTGTCTCCGGTGTACTGCGGACACACGAGTAAAACATGATGGTATCCTCAGCTTGACAAACATTACACAGATCTGAATCTCTTACCTTGAATCTTTTTAAGTAGCTATTAACTGGGAGATGTCCTGACCGAAGTCGGAAAGATTTCTGCCTTTCCGCTAGAAAAGGAAAACGGCAGGCTGTTGTGAAGTTTGACAACAGGGTTAAATGAGTGATAAAAACTACCCCTCTCTGAAGCGCCCCACTCCGTCTACCATAGTTTAAATGATAATGACTTTACTTCATTTAGGGCCTCGGATATTGTTAGTTTGAGATCTGAGGTAACATAAGGTAGCCTTAGGGCTCGTTTGGCTAATCTGTCTACTCGTTCATTACCAGGCACGGTGATTGTGTTCATGTGGTATAACATATGTAATAAGCTGCTCCTGTAATAACACGACCGTACACAGATTGTATTACACAAGCAGTAGTCAGGTAGAAAGTCACGGTGTTCGTGTTGGTGTAATCATGTGTCAGACTGTTGGTGGTTAAATCTATTTATATTAAGATCGGACACTGTTACAACTCCTTCATGAGCTAATATAGGACTCCATTCATCCAATCAATAGCGATCAACAATCGATGGTACCACACCTGGTCATACTGACGATTAAACTAAAGCGCGTGTCCACCTGGTAACATTCTCCCACGTGTGTCAGTATAAAGGTGTGGAAGTTACCCACCAGAGCTTGACACGGACGATATCCACCTGATACCTGAGCGCTTTGATCTTAGCCGCCAGGTGGGCTGTAATCGAATTAGCAGGTTAATATTCCCTCCACAGGACCTTGATCAATTCTCACCTGTAGGACGAGGTTGTGCGTGCATCGTGTACACCCGGTGAGAATGGCAGTCAGTCATGTGGAAAATTTCATTTTGTTGCTTCTCACATCACCCTTCCGTGACTGCTTTGATTTATTGATTGGTTGATTATTGATTTGGAGTGACAGGTTTATTGGGAGTCACTGATGTATGCATACATATAGGTATAAGATCGGTAAATTGATTAACCAAGTTGCCGAGAGATCAAATTCCGCTCATGTTGGCTTCCTCTCCAGTCACGTGGGAAGGTCTGCCAGCAGCTAGCAGAGTCCGGTTTCCTCCCTCAGTAGTACTGGCTACTTGTATAAGCGACATTTCCTTGAATACGACATAAAGCAATAATCAAATAAATAAATAAGTAAATGAACCTATTAACCCACTCTACGTAAATCCTTTATTCTGGAGGAATTACAAATATCTTCGATCCCAAGAAGCTATTTTTAACTTAGTTTCACTTGTGTCTATAAGTAACATTTTATAATCAAGCTCATAGTATTTGATATCAAATATCATAGTAAATTTTCCACAGGTATGACGTAGCGTATGCAGAAACGGCTCTTTCCGATTTAAAATTTTAAGGTTCAGAAAACAGTAGCGTATAAGCCACGTTCACCATTTTGATTTTTAAATTACTTGTGAAGTCGACAAATGGACATGATAAATGCGATATAGTTATTCATTTGTTGGTAACCTAGCAACAGTGGTAATTTTTTCACAGAGCATTATGCTCCTTCCTTACCGGGTAATAGAAAAAGTTTTGAGTTGGGCGCTAAACCGGGATCGAGTAAATAAACAAGTAACTGTTGGCTTCATTACTTGGTTTAGTGCCAAACATTTTCAATAGTGACGTTTTATTTGCTTGTTTCGTTACTAGTGAATTTTATTCTAAATGAGGTACTGTAGGATATGTTGTTGTAAAACCGTTATATATGATATATGACTATTGTCAGTGGCCACAACCGACAATTATCATGGATTGTGCGTCAGTTTTATTATTCCAATCCCCAATCCCCAATCCCCAGCCTCACCCTCACACCAACAAACAAGCCTCTCAAACTTTTGATCAAGACCTTGAATCTGTTTATATACTGATAAATATACCGCTCAGTTCTTAATTCTTAACTTAGAATACAGAAAGGCTTTGTTTGGCTTTATGTCCACCTGAGTAATCTAAGATTGTAGATGAACGATTTAATTTGGGAAATATTTTCACACGGTTTCTTTGAAGTGTCCTTCATGTGGGAGTATTATAAAACCTGAGGTATATATAGGGCTCTGTGTAAAAGGAGGTACTAACCTCCACACGTCAAAAAGTAAATGAAAAATTAATCAAAAAACAAAGGCCGATTTATTGAAAATTGTAAATTAGACCCTCAGTTTTCGGCAAATTTCTAAAATTATTTTTAGAAATCCCTTTGATGTTGTACTCCATATTTAGGTTAGCTCCACCCTCGTTTACAAAGGAGTCGACTGAATGGAAGAGTCTGTCCAGGCACGCGGCCTAATGACGTAACAAGCACGTCACGCAAGGTTGAATTGCGTGTCATCACGCTTTAATGACGCGTCGCGCATGACTGGTCACAGGGTAACTTGCGAATCTGTATCATTCCCATGTTATAATGTGACATGGACTTTCCAGTGGGATTGTCACGACTGAGAACAAATAACTTACAGACTGAGGTGTATGAGAGAAAAAAAAAACAAGCCAAGACACTATACGCCGATATGTCGGTTAATAATCCATAAACATCGAAACACGGTGAAATATGCCTGGGCCACATTTCTCATTTTTCATGACACACACGTTCTGACACTTTGGCGAACGTGAGCAGAATGTTAACTGTTGGCCGAGGCGACTCTCTCGCCGATGAATGTGAGCTTTATGCAGTTTTGACGGGAATATGCGTCTTAGGCAGATCCCAGGGGTTCATTTTCCGCACCGCTTTATTTTTACGCGATTTCCTATGAAGTCTGCTCCTGAGAAATGAGCTCTCGAACACAATTCTCCGCGTGACCCCAATTTCATAACTTTAGAAATCCACTGATTCTGAAATGGTCATAAAAGAAATCGTCGTTCATGTTTTTTTTTCTGTTTTAGTGTTCGATTGCATAATAACTATGCCTACATCATTGAGTTAGAGTTGAGCAATGTAAGGACGTTTTCCAATCACAAGTTGTTTAGATACATGTAACTATCTATTACATGAGAACAATGATCAGTCCAGCTTGGATGCAAAACACTCATTTTGTGGGGAAGAAAACCTAAAAAAAAGTAAGCAGTGTGAAGACCCTTAAGAATTGTATCTGAAAATACTTTTATACTTACTTTTGGACGTTTTTCTTCACTGGCTTTAATGCAGTCAAGTGCGTGGGTTCTATAAGGGCGTATTTTGGACAATATCGACAGTCGAATGTATATGTCACCAAAAATGCCGTTACCCCGACTTTTCTCTCGTCCTAAAACAGGTATATCTAATGTCACATTCGGACTTCCATGCACACATTACAAATGTACAGTTCACAAATTCCTCTCACCATAATGCTGGCTGCCGTCGTATACGTCAAATAATCTTGAGTACGGCGTAAAACACCATTCAAATAAATAAGTAAATAAGTAAATAAATAAATAAGCATAAATTTCAGTCAGGCTTAAGTATAAAGGCGTAGAAAAATTTGCGCAACGTTATTGCCGTCATCCATTACCAAGATGGTCCTTAAAGTCCAACTTACAACCTAAACATTTGACTTCTTTTAATTCAAGGAAAAAATCTAAAAAGTAAGTACAAATATTTTCAAACGTATAGTTTTGAATGTTTTTTTTGCGTGATAATTTTTGTTTTTACGCCGCCTTTTCCTTAATGCACTGGACATTAAATATAGCGATCTGAGTGAGAAAAACCAAATCCTGCTATCCATGACCTTCATGATCAATACGAAAATCCATTAAAGCTATAATACCGGTATGTTGAGTCACTTGTGGGCTTTTGAAAATATAGCACCTCAACAAGAAACCCAAAATATCAGAAATCTTTTTAAATCTTTTGAAAAGTACAGCGGCCTGTGGGATCTTCATAGATACAAACATACTTGTACATGTCTTTGAGAGGCAGCTTTTTTTTTTACTACGACAAGCAGATCTCTAAATTGATCTGCCTGTCCGTCGGTCAGTCAATCAAATTTTCGGTCAAATATCCAATCGTTTAACAGAACCATTCACATAACGGGGCATCAGAATGTAAGACGACATCAACTTTTTGTGTGACGTGAGACCTATCGCAAATTTGTCATTATTGTTTTAATAAGACATACGTATGGGTTCGGGAAGCCTGGCATTGCCACTTGCATGACGTACGCTGGCAGCTCATCGAATGCCTTCCGTATGTCTGTATCACCTGTAAATCAGTTCACATATGGTAGGTCTATGTGAACGCGACACGGCAAGCGCTGGAATTTCGTTTAAAAACAATTATACATGTGCATTCGTGCAATCTTTTCCGGATAATTTATTTGACTCTTGTTTTGTTTTGTTGTGGTTTTTTGTTGTTGTTGTTGTTGTCGTTTGTTTAAACAGTGTTGACTGATATAGGGTGATCCCTAAACCTAAAAAAAGTTACGTTTGTACAATTTGGTTCTAATTTTTTCAGGCGTTGTCACATTTCTCCGTTCAATAAGAAGTGACCTATATGTGAGAAAACAACTCTTGTATATGTTTCTCCGGTACTTTCCTGCCTCCTTGACTGAAGACTGCATTAGGTTTCACAATTAGAAATTGGTCCTTATATATCTGGTAGCGTTTGCATAATAAAGTCTCTAGACACAAAACCATGAATCAGACTAACTGCGAAAAAACGTCGATACAGCATCTCAGTCCAAGGTGGCGTCACATTATCCTGTGGTTTTATGATCGGTAATTGACACACACAAAATTTCCGCTGTTTAATTTCGTTACGCAACCCTCCTCGGCCTTTATCCATGTAGAGACACGGACAAGTGTCCCGGGGAATAACACGAATCGGACCTGTGTCACAAAAACGAACTAAAACTGCCGACGCTGTTCTTTTCGTTCTTCTCAGTCAAAGACGGAAGCAATCGATCGGGATTCGTACAATCGTTAGCGCGGCTGAAGTCCCGATCGTAAATAACTCCGCCATGACAGTCTGCTTACATATGACTGCGACAACAGACGGTAAGGTACTCGACTGACCGAGTTGATAACCAGGTACCAAGGAGGAACGGTTTACTACACAAAGAACTACAAAGGAGGCCCTCGACTTGAGTTAGTGTAAATCTGTCACTACCTTCTCAACCCACCACGGTCTTGGACTTTAGCGCACAATTCAAACACGGGAATTGAGATCACCAATAAAAACTGCGAGCCTAGCCTTGTTTACAGGTCTGCGGATTTCATGGCCTTAGATACAGCGCCATTACATTTCGTGCTGCTCAATTCTACATTCCATTTCATGTGGTAATGCTGCGGATGGTCGTGGGTTTCTCCAGGGCTCTGTCCGGTTTCTTCCCGCCATAATACTGCCCGCCGTCGTATAAATCAAATATTCTTGAGTACGGCGTAAAACATCAGTCAAATAAATAAAAAAATCAATCATCTGGTAATAGTCGCCACGGCGTGGTTGAAGTACTGCGAATGTGGCGTATAAACAACAGCTATTCATCCCTGATGGTATAAGGTCACCTGTTCGAATGTCGCTGACTTGGCGGTGGCTGTAAATAAGGATTTTTGTCAGGTACATGAAGAAGGGCGGTGGTTTATACTTCCGGGCTCTTACCGGTTTCCTCCACCCATTCTTGAGTATACGGCGTAAAAACGCCATGCAGTCAAATGAACGAAACGTCTGGTAGTTTTTTCACGACACCAGAACACGCACATTCTATATATTGATATATAGTGGCGAGAAGGTTTGAAGTTGAAAAGAAACCGAAGCGAGTATAGAGAGGAAACCTTTCCCTTTGTCAGGTACATGACACACTGCCCGATTTAGAGTCACAGATGAATCTGTAAGAGCTTGATTCGATCCTTTGCCGTCGTTAAACGGCCAGGAGCTGAATGGTTGCGACGAGGGTTAACTCTTTTTACGAAAGGGCCAGCCATGCCACCGTCGTTAAAATGTGACTGACATTTATTGCTGGTTGGTTCGTACGTTTTCTGTTCGTTTCCTTGGCTTTACCACTTCCTACTTATTTAGATTAACCACACACGCCCTCACACGGATCCAACCCGAGTCAGGTCATACCAAAGGTTTTTAAAATTATATCGTTGCTGCCTAACTTGGCGCTTATCACTGATGGGTTATAGAACAAGGAAACAGGACTGGTCAGTATACTGTGACTGGGAGGGTGTCACATCTGGTGTCTTCGGCATGATACATCAGGGACGGCAGCACTTTGGCGGTATGGACTCATTCTGCATTCTAAAGAAGTCATAATTTATGTACATGCACCCAATGACTCTTCGTGGTCATGTGGCTGAAAAATTGTTGAGCACGACGTTAAGTAAAACCCAAAAAACTTATGTCCATTAAGGACTGCTTATAATTCTCATATTTTCACATGAGGCAGCCTGAATCATTGTGTTTCTGAGTTCTCTGCATGTTTGAATTCTTATTTTTTTTAATTTGGCATTGGGGCTCTCGCTGGTTCTTTCAGCAGGTAGGCAGCTTTCTTTGAGGAGGTTTGGCAGGTAATTTGCGAGGTGCAGTGGTTTCTCACGTGTGCTGTACACGGTTTCTCCTAGGCACTTTCTAGCTTCTCACACGACTGTACGCGGTACTTTGAGGTTTCTCACACGGGCTGTACCCGGTTTTTCTCGGACGGTGCTTGGTTTCCTTTCCTACGGGCTGGATGTTTTTAGTTCTGGGATCGTGACTTGATATAATCATCAGTCGTTGGCTATTATAATTATTTTCTTATTCTTTTCGATATGGGGCACTGTGAGTTTTATTTCATACAACGTAGGTATATATATACCAAAATCTTATAGTTATGGACTATAAATCGATTTTCATATATAACAAGTTACAAATACATAGGATTGTGTTGTCATCTGTTGGAAAGACCAAATATTCCATTGTCATCCTTTGCGTTTTGATTTCTACTCATGCTAACATCTTTCAGTGGTCCACCACAACGCCGTCGTATAAGTGAAACATTCTTGAGCTCGGCGTAAAACACCAATGAAATAAATGCATAAAATAAATCTCTCAATGCAGTATAGGTGATAAAATTTGGTAACCAACCGTTCAAAGAGATACGGAAAACTGGCACTCAAGTGTTAATGACCGTACAGTATTACGTCATGGGCAGGTATGAAACGGTTCCCGTACCAGATTCACAACCATCTGTCAGAAGTCGCGCTCTAAATAAAGTTAACACTATTGTGTCACACTATTGTACAGCGCAGTTGGAATAGGGATCAAAATGTCCCCTTGACAGCACCAGCTCGCTTAAGTTTAGCAATCAGCTGACACGTGAAAAATAGGTATTCCACTTAGGTCATTAAGTGAGGGGACAGTTTACAGGTATCGGGATGTCGGCTTATTGTCTGTTTAAGTCAGACCGGGTGTGATCTGTCTCCCCAGACGAACTGGCCAAACTTCCTGGCCGTTATACTAACTCGCTGAGCTGTGACAGACGAGAGGTGTTAACTATTTGTCTTCCTTTCACACAAACTCATCTTTCTTCCGTGCCAATGACAGGCGATATACGGCCAGTGAAAAGCTAATGGTTTTGTGTTTCGCGTGCCGCTACCACCGCCACACACTGTTAAACATGAACACCCTATACCTGACGTAAGTCTGGATCGTAATCTTTGTGGAGAGGTAACTAAGTCGTCAATGGCCACTTAAGGGAAGAGTGAAAGTCATCTCACACCCGTGCGCGAGACAAGCGACACGACACGGAGATATCGCGCGTGGCGGTGACGTCATCGATCGGCCTTTATTTTATTGGCCGCGCGTGAGTTCGTCATCGTCGCGTGCCGCCCGCGTGAACGTTTTATCATGGTAATTTGTTTCCACATAATTGACGACAGCGTTACACAAGCGGCAGATTTCGGGGCTATTTGTTCATCTTTGTTCATTCCGGGCGCTGGGAAAACTGCTCAGCAACCGCCCCATTATCTCGCCCCTATGGCGCGATCGGCTTGACGGGAGAACCGAGGGGCACCTCTTGCTGGGTGCGTTCGAATCAGTCTCCAAATATGTCCCGATTAGCTGGAGGATTCAAAGCGCCCGCTCGGGGAGCTACAAACAATACACGGACAGCAGCACAAATATGCTAGGCACACAATACCCCATCCGAAAAGCTTGAAAACAGATTAAGGAATTAATTCTATGCATAATTCGAATCTATGAATATTTATAAAGGGAATAATTGCCGGTAAATCAGCGTGTAGAGACAATAGACGTCTGGAAAACAGACGATCGGTGTTGTTTAACGACGACTGTTTTTGTTCGAACGTAATCAGAGCACAGTGACACAATTCTCTGGAAGACTGATTGACTGATTGATAGGTTGTTGTTTGGCAACATACCTCAAGAATTTTTCAAGTATACGATGGCGCTCAGTTTTGTGAGCGGAGGAACCGGGTTGCCGAGGTCAAATTACCGAGGACAAATTACCGAGTTACTAACGTGTGATGTATAAACTTGCATGTGCGCCGTATCTGTGGCAGACTAATGCATGGTCTGTTCCATGGGCGTCGTTGAGCGCTTACTGTCACCGGAACAATATGAACAACGAGAAATAACGTGGAAGCTTTCAGACAAAAACTAATTCACTTGACAGTCCCATCATTATCGTCATAGTGTACTCTTCTAACCGTAAGGCTGTAACAGCACAAACACTGATGTATATTAAACAATTAAAGTTTTTGGGGGAAAAAGTGGCTTGGAGCCTAAACCTTGAAGAACTTTTCTATATAAAGATAAAAATTTATGGGAAGCAAAATGTGGCCGAGTGGTTAATACGCTTGCCTTTCAGTCACCGTACGTACAGGGCACACGAGGCATAGGTTCAATTCCATGCTCGGACAGTTTTGAGCCTTAGTTGCAACAAGCGGTCAACGCTGCTCTGTCGTGTAATCGTGCAGTTTGCTAGAGAGCACGAAGTCTTAAACCACAGCGCATGACATGTCACACATGGAAGAGATTGTAAGTATATGCCTTGTCACATGCCAGTGGTAGGTACCGGACACTCCGGTTTGTGGTTGACCCCGGATATTCGGTTTGTGGTGACACCGGACACTCCGGTTTGTGGTGACACCGGACACTCCGGTTTGTGGGTGACACCGGACACTCCGGTTTGACGCTCCATCCATTATAGGAGTTGCGATGCTCTTCTTTTTGCAGTTTGTGGCGAAGAGAAGACACATCTGCAGTTAATAAATAAAGAAGGACAAGAAACTCAGCGTTTTCCTAACATTTAATTTTAATGACATGAAAAAAAACCATTAAAGAAGATAATTCTCGGTAAAAACTGTTTAAATCTACATACAATCAGAGTAAAATTACAACTGCAGGCCGAATACACAATTTTATTTCCAGCAAAAAGTTCCCATCCTGTCTCGTCACGATATGGCTGAAACATTGTCGTTGGGTCGTTAAGCCTATTCATTCCCATCCAGCCTGTGTTAAAGTAAAGGAAAGCTAGTATATGGGTAAGGTTCATCATACAGGAAACTGCAAAACTATGCGTAGAAATACTTTCATTTACTTTTTCAAATTCTTAGAAGTGTTGAAAGGGATTCAAATATTTGAAAACTATGGCGGGCTTTATCTAGGAACTCTGAGGTCACATCACTATCATATCCTGATGTTCAGCAGAAAGAAGGAATTTTTTTATCATTATTTCAGCAATCTTTCACTCATTGGTAAAAACAGTTATTCTGACATTTAGTGTCGTTATTAGTGGAAAAACCTTCCTGACACGTCAGAGTTCCTAGCCTCATGGCGTCAATGCAGTTATAATGCGACATTTGAACACAAAGTAGTTTTGTCGTTTTTTTTCTATAAGGTGCAGTTCAAGAAGCAAGGACAAGAAGCTCATGTTTCTCACAGAATATGCAGATATTGACACGTAATTTATACATTTTTTATTTGGGGTTTAGATTTTAAGGCAATATGAAGATGATATTTGGATGTCTGCTGTAATGGATTTTTCACCAAGCTCATCGTATAAAAATCAAAACCACTCAAGAACGAAAATACATATATTACAAGTGTACTTTTACTCTTATATCCAAATCTGCAATCGAAATTAGGAGGTTTGCTTACGGAACTAAAAGGATTAAATACCGTCTTATTTATTTTTTTATTTATTTATTTATTTATTTATTTAGTTATTTATTTATTTATCTATGTATTTATTTGTTTATTTGTGTATTTATTTATTTGGTGCTTAGCGCTGTATTCAAGTATGTTTAGTATGTTTTAAGAAGTCAATGAACGACTGCTTTGGAAACAGGAATAGTTTTCAATAATGTCTCTATTTCCAACTCCATATCCATTAAGATCAAAAATATATTACACAGATTTATATGGGCTTTTATTGACCTATAAGATTTGATTCCATGCAGCGCTTTGAAAAGCTTTCAGTACAATGCACTACAACATGTATGCCTATAGCTGCTTGGATCCCTCCTTTTTTTAAATTGCCACATAACCCTATAGGAGCAAGTCGCCCTTGTTAACGTCTTGAAGGTGCACGCAATGTCAAAGGTAAATGAGTAAAATCGAATAACAGCACAATGTTTACGGTTCTAGACGGAGTTAAAACGCTGGAGGCGATGCTTAACCCGCTTCTGTGTTAATTCAGCAAATACCAGGAGAAGACAATGACGAGATGAAGAAAGCACTCGTTCACACTAGAGCGACAATGAGAGCAGTTTTTATACGATTTATATATATATATATATATAAATATATATATAAATATATATATATATATATATATATATATATATATATATATATATATATATATATATATATATATATATATATATATATATATATATATATATTCGGAATTAAAAATCTTCATTGAACGAAACTACTTGTGACATTTTATGCAATGGTTTCTGGTCACTGAGGTTTGCGATGGTGACAGGCTGCGTCTTTCAAGATTCTCAGAGAATGAATGAAAAATAGTTAGAGAGGGTTGCATGTATATTAAAGATATACAGTTCGAAACCAGCTCCTGTCAGTTTCTTGTCTTGATGAATATCTCGTCCGATAACCCCAGCAGCACACGATATAGCCCAGCTCGGATAACTTTGTAAAAAAAAAAATTTTTTTTTTTGGTATAGTTTCGCTGGGGTTTTTGTTTTGTTTAATTGGCGTTTCCCACTCAAAAGAAGGCGATCAGGTATTTTTGTGAACGGAGAAAACCGAAGTGCCGGTAACAAATCGCCGCCGTAGTCATGGAGAAGCAGACTGAAGTTTGCTGGTTCATACTCCCTATGTAGGGTTCGAAACCGGTCCGTATAAACCATACACCGAGAAGCTGCTAGATTTATTTATTTTATTTATTTGGTTGGTGTTTTACGCCGTTCTCAAGAATATTTCACTTATAGGACGGCGGCCAACATTATGGTGGGAGGAAACCGGGCAGAGCCCGGCGGAAACCCACGACCATCCGCAGGTTGCTTCAGGAAAAGCTGCTAGAGTTAGTCTACACATATACATACAAATGCGCTGAACCATTTTTATAACTCTGATCTATGTATTCATTTACTGCAAAAACAAAATCGAATTATAAAGACCAATGAGGTGCATCATGGGATTAATTGTCTAGGAGATTTTAGTCAGCCTTTTTACAGAATCGACTTGAGTGTTTTAGCGGCTGCCGGTTGGTCGGTTAGTCAAGAGATGCCTGAGTTAAACAGAGGCCTCGGTGTAAGACAACATCAACTGTTTGAGGGATGCCGTTGCTATTGCTAATTTAAACTTTTTTTCCTTCTGATTTTGCTTTCCTTTTGTACGAGTCGGGGTATTTCAATGATAATTTATCTGTGCAGTGGATACAGTCGATGTACTTCCGCCATCGGTTTAATTTATAACTGAATGGAAAAAATCCTACTTCCGCATCAAAGCTAGCCTCTTGAAAATCAATGATCTAGGCAAACATATACACGCTGTGAAATCATTCATCATTATCACTACATGTTTAGGATGGTTATGTAAGGTACTTTCAAATCTGCCGTTTAGAGTGCGGTGTAAAACCAACTATCAAGTAAATAAGTAAATCTTCACAATCGGTTCTGTACAAATTGTTTTATTGATACCCATTCATCAGTTTTCAGTATCAGCCTGCAATAAAGTCACTGAAGAAGAAACAAACCAGTATCAACTGAATGGGCAACAATAAAAGTTGTCGACATACGTCAGGGCAAACATCTTTCCCCCGGCCTTTTTGTAAAGCACAGGTCCCTAACTAGACTCATTCTGGTCTCTTGGAGGAAATCGCGTGTGTACAGTCGGGTGTGGCACAAAAGATACACAGCCTCCATTAAGAGGTGACTCTTCCAAAAACACCCTTCCGAAATGACCTTTCAGATGATTGAGCTTCTTGGACGGACGCTTAACTTCCGCCATTTTGTTGTCATCTTTTTTTCCTGTTTTATTTCTTATTCATGTTTTCGGTCCTCTGAAGTCACCCGGAAAGTACACCGCCGATAAGCTGTTGACAGCTACATGTCGTTTTCCACTTAATCTTTGGCCACAGGGTCTCAAATTTGCCTTGTTAGAGAACATCTCATCGATACAACTGTCCACAACAAGCTCATGTCCCGTGCGCACCGCGCAAACGGCCTGCCACGCTCGCTTAAGCACTGCAGCACGTGTCAAGCGTCACGCCTCGAGGCAAAGGCCAGCGTACGGCGAGGACCCGCCATGCCACCTTCGCTTTTTACCCTTTTTTCCTCTCTGTTTTATCTTTTAGTGTAATTTTCTGCATCACATGGTAATAACTTTGCCCGTTTCATGGTCTCTGTTTTCTAACAACCCACACCCGGGCGATTAAGATCGTCAGGGAGATACGTGGCAGATATCGTGATACATTTGCCCTCACTAAACATGATCATCATCTGCAAACAGTTCGATGTATACATCAACCTGACCTTAGACAGTTCCATGTACATAACCACCGTACCTCAAAGATAATCCCGCATGCAGGCAACTGCTTAATATCCACTAACTATTAATTTAATTCCACGTAATCTTAAAAAAAATCTTTCTAAAAAAAACAGAGGGCCCCCAATTTAGTAATAAGTCATTTTATATCATATATTTATCATCAATAATAAATTGTTCTTATTCTAATACGTGTCTAATTCTGTTTTTTTTAGTGAAAGTAATTTGTATGTAATTGTACTCAACTCGTGATATAAAATGGGAACGGCATGATGCAACATCACATGACGAGCTTATTTGCATAAATGGGGTCAGTCATTGTCCTAGGTTAGTAAACAGCTACCTGTCGTTACCTTTCCAAACCGCGCTAAATATTTCTTTTTTATTATTATTTTAGATGCACCTGTATGCAGATGAAATTCGTGCTTCGTTTATAAATACAGGAAATTTAGACATTACATAACAATTCTACGTGAAGTTCCGGGTTATAATTCTTTCAACGAAATATCAAAATTGCTGTAAGAGTAAAATTAAAACCCAGCTGCTGCCCACTGCATATTGCAGTCCGATATACGATATCATTAAATTAACCAAGACAAGAGGATCTGGTAATTGTCACGGATGTATTGTCAGTTCCACGCAAATGAACAGCAGACACTCGGACTTCCTGCTAACTTTCGATATTACCATGAGTTTAATATAAAGCTCTCAGGACAATATTGCCCCAGAAAACAATTATAACCGTTCTCTTATTTCTTCATCTCGGCTTGTTTCAACCTCATTTTGAATATTGTTAATAAATTCTACTCAGTATACTGTGTCCGTCCTGTCCGCCTCTTGATTAGGGAGTGGTATGTATGCATGGCATTTATTGACGTCAAATCAGACATTCGTATACAAGCAGTCAACCAAAATGGACGTTGCGGGCCAATTCTCAAAACGACGTTTAAGAAAAAACATTATTTTATTTCTTTATTTGATTGATGTTTTAGGCCCTATCCAAGAATATTTAACTTAAACGACGGCGGTCAGCATTATGGTGGGTGGAAACCCACGACCATTCACAGACTGCTGCCAGACCGTCCCATGTTCGGCCGCAGAGGACGGCTGGAGCAGAACTCACACCGGCCGCTCTAGTGAGAGGCTCCTGGATCATTGCATCGCACTGGCAAGCTATAAACCTCGAGCCATACAGCGCTCAGCGCTCTACAGGCGTCTTAGCCAAAGGTCGGGGGGGGGGGGGGGGGGGGGGGTCCAAGAGTTCTACCAAAATAAAGGCATCAACCAAAATAATCACGGGTTTGAGCTTACCCATGTAAACTGATTTCTTAATCCTGGAGATAACTGAACCGCGACGTGTGCCTAAATAAGTTTCAAGGTTGTGTATATGAGACATTGGAAACGTGACCAGTTTCTTATCCTCTTACAATAATTAAACAAAAGCCAGTTTGCGAAAGAAACATAAGCTAATTCAGGTGTCCTTACCTTTCCCTAGATAACCCGAGGTTAGTGGACTCATTATTTCTTTGGTTGGTGTTTGCAACCCTTTACTCAAGATTATTTCAAGATTAATATTTTCAAGATTAGATGGTTATCTTGTTCTTGGTTGCGCAAATCTCACAAAACCTCCGCTCTTCGCAAGGCACTGGATATACCATCTGACTTCAAGCCGCAGCCTAACCAGTGAAGACTGAAACCAAGCCTGCGACTTCATTGGTCAGTTAGTGTTATAGTCAGCCCCGGCGTCAGTGACGGCTTCAAGCGATTTGCACCTGTGCAGGTAACGTTATACAAGTCGGGTGATGATAGTTATACGCACATGATGTCAGATGATAACAGTTATACGCACATGATAGTTATAGGCATGTCATATGGTGGCACATATATGACATTTTATTTACTTTTTGTTAGTTTTGTAACGTTTTCATTGATTTCCACCCATGCCGGTGAAAACAATTTTCACCTCGGTAAAATCAGATCTTACCTAGGTAAAATCAGTTCCCCTTGGGTAAAATTAGTTCTCACATGGGTAAAATCAGCTCCCCTTGGGTAAAATCTGCTCCTCTTCGGTAAAATCAGTTCTCACCTGGGTAAAATCAGTTCCCCTTGGGTAAAATCAGTTCTCACCTGGGGTAAAACCAGTTCCCCTTGGTTAAAACCAGTTCTCACCTAGGCAAAATCATCTTCTCTTGGGTAAAATCAGTTCTCACCCGGGTAAAACCAGTTCCCCATGGGTGAAACCAGTTCCCCTTGGGTAAAGTCAGTTCTCACATGGGTAAAATCAGCTCCTCTTGAGTAAAATCAGCTCCTCTTGGGTAAAAATCAGTTCCTCTTGGGTAAAATCAGTTCTCCCGTGGGTAAAATCAGCTCCTCTTGGGTAAAATCATCTTCTCTTGGGTAAAATCAGTTCCCCTTGGGTAAAATTAGTTCTCACGTGGGTAAAATCAGCTCCTCTTGGGTAAAATAAGTTCCTCTTGGGTAAAATCAGTTGTCACCTGGGTAAAATTAGTTCTCACCTGGGTAAAATTAGTTCTCACATGGATGAAAAGTCCAGTTTTAATTTTAGCTCAATCAATTTTCTCCGTGGTCCGTCTGCTCTAAATAATTTTTTGAAAATGTAAGCAAAAATAGTTGCATAACATTTTTGACCAGTCACATGGTACAAGACATTTTTTACCTTCAGTGTTTTTTGCTTTTTTCAATGTAGTCCCCATTTATCGTCGAAAAATCCCGTTTATAGGTGTTAGCATATACGGAAGTTATACGGAAAGATGACGGGTTCGCCCGACCCAGGAATTACACTTCGTCACCTTTTCATCACCTCTGATAGCAGGGATTAGCAGAATTTAAACAACCGTGAAGATATATCTATGTAAATTTTGATTCAGGTTTTCTGCCATTTTTTTTTTGTTTGTTTTTTTTTTGTTTGTTTGTTTGTTTGTTTGTTTGTTTGTTTGTACATAAACAGCGGTGTGTAGACATCCTTTGTGCCAGCAATTTGACTTATAGCACACACAGCAGGAGACTGTCCTTTGAAGTTATATCACGACATCTGAAGATTAAACCAGGCACTCGGGCAGACATTAACGATGGGGAGTTACCGGTTAGTTATACACAGCAACTAGACGTTAAAACTACATGTATATTCTTTACAACAGAAAAATATACTCCAAAAATGGAGAAAACAAGTAAAGTAAAATGCCACACGTTTGATTACATCACTCCCTGGAGACAGTATTTCTATAAATAATATGAATGCCGTCTTTATACATTTATGGTTGGTTGAAGTTTATCAACATAAATTTTGCCGGAAACAGATTAAATATAATTGAGCTCAATTATTTTGTTAATGACCCAGGAGCCTCTCAACAATGCGGTCTCTGTGAGTTCAAGTCCAGCTCATGCTGGGTTCCTCTCCGGCCGTAAGTGGGAAGGTCTGTCCAACAACCTGCGGATGGTCGTGGGTTTCCCCCGGGCTCTGCCCGGTTTCCTCCCACCAT